>NW_020227276.1:322964-364427 GCF_003070985.1 Temnothorax curvispinosus
ATGTATATTTTGTACGTATATACATTGGATATATGTATATGTAATATATATGTACATACATCCAATAAAACGGGATATCGATTCGACGTACTCGAAAATATAGTAAAGTAGGTTACTAGGCAAGACCCAGTTTTCATTCTGATATATTTCTACCTACAGACACATTTTACACCTCGAAGAAAACTTTCCAGTTGAAATATTCGTTAATCTCTTGCAGCAAGACTCTCTTCGACACTCTCGATTTAGTTCATTTATTGTATTCTTCACTAAGCGTCTGCAGGACGTTAAGTATTATAGCTGACAGCAATAACATAATTTTGCGTCATTTTTTAATTCAGTAAGTTAGCTGTTGAATAAAATTATTTTAGACTACTAACATTCTTACTTTCTTCAACATTTGCCTTTTACATTTTATTTTAAAAAAACTTGATATTATTATAAAATACTGTTCTTTTAAGCCCTTTTTGCTTTATCTTGTTTCGGAAAAGAATAGTATTTTCCACAGCTATTAACAACTTAAATAACATGTAAAAAAGATAATCTACACACGCGCACGCATTTCTAAAGTACCGCGTATAATTAACAAGCGATATTGCCGAAATTAACATTTAAAAAACGGCTAGCAATCCATGGGGCCGTCCTTGTTGGCTATAAGACGTACGAACAGGAAGCGGAAGCGGCTGAGGCGAATTGTTAAGAAAGCAGAGCGGAAGAGCCGGCCCTATATCGGCTGTACGGATTGAGCAGAGCGGGAGAAGGATCACGAAGTGAGATATAGCAAGGGGAGAAGAAGAAAAAAAAAGAAGGGTAGCTCAGCTTCGACCTCTTGGTAGGCCTCGATCGATGCCGTTGCTATGGCGACCAGACCGGCACCGCGGTACTCCACTACTGATTATTTATGTCAAAGATGCCCCCTTCTCCCCACCCCTTATCCGCTGGCAACCCTCCTAGGTACGGAACGCAAACGCGAGCGAACTACCCCGCCGGCGCGGCGCGGAGGGGCGAGAGGCGCTCGGCTATCTAACAGCCTACTGGCCTATCCACGTGACACTGAAGACCAAGAAGTTCCGGGGAATGGATAAGCTGCGGGTAGAATAGTAGAATATGTAAATAGGGACAAAGTGGGTACATAGAGAATGAGCTCAATGGCGTAACTCGAAGCGAGAAATCGGACAATTTTCTTCTTGAAAGCACGCATTATTAACGTGGGCATAGAGAGTTTATGGATTCTTTTTATTATTTTATATAAACACATGTTTGTAACTCGTACTCGAGAAAGCTGCCGTAAAGACTAGCAAGACATTTATAGCCTTCTCTTCATTGCAATTGCAAATCAATTCAATTTGAGCGTGATGTTAATTTCGGAAAATTGTTGTGCCTGCCACACTGCGAGAAGAGAGAAAGGAAGAGGAAAATGGGAGAGAGGCGAGGGGGAATGAAATATACAAGTAAGAGAGAAGAGGGTAAATGGGCCGCGCGAGTGTATGTATATATGCGTATACATTCACATGTATATGCATACATATAGAGACGCGTGGAGTCTATTTAGAATCTAGGACGAGTCCCTGACATTCATATAAATAATCACTCGTCATTTAACAGCATGTCAAATAAAAAAAAAGTTGCTCTCTCGAGGGCATAAAAACGAAGCGACGGGATATGCAACGCGAATATATCGGAGATATCCCGAATGGAATATTATTAAAGATGCATTTTGTTCTGATTATTATCGGCCAAAGCTGCAGCGGCACGAGTTTAACATTGAGCCGAGGGGGTAAGAGCGAGAGAATTTATGTAAAATGACGGGCACGGGGGGGAGGAGGAAAGCGAGCGACTGCTCCCTGCGGGAGAAGGGTACTTGCGACCCAGTTTCACCCTCGCAAGGTGGCGGCAATCGATACTGCGCCTAAGGGCCGCGTGAAACGCGATCGCAGTGCCGCTGCCTGTGTGCCGAAAGCAAGGAATTGGGACTTGCGCATATCGAGCTTATGTGGAGCGATGAGCGACCTGGAAAAGCGTAATATATAAATTAATTCCCGACATTTTCGAAACTCATTGGCGCTCGAGTCATTTTAATCTGGCGTTTAAGATTCTCGGTCCCTCTCCGTCTCTCCCCGGCCATGTTGAATCGTACGCGATGTTCTAGCCTTCTAGCAAAAAATGAATCATTTCCTCTTGTACTACATAACGCGTATATACACGTACACACATTAATTTCCTCGTATTTCGCCACGCGGGTGATTCGACAGTATAGATCGGTCGAGCGTACCGGAAGATTCCTTTTTCGATTTGTGGATTAATAAATAGTTGGAAATTCTGATCGGCCCATTTTTACGGAAAATGTGGGTCACATGAAATGTGAATGGAATTATACCCACGTGCATTTGCAAGATAAATATAAGCGACTATATTTCTTGGATCTATTTAGATAGATCGATTTGATTTTTTTATTTATTACGAAGGCATAGCATATCGAAACTGATTTATTATACTTTAACGTAAAGCGCAAAGAATTCACACGATTTCCGATATATTGTAATTTAATTCATACTGTAAAGAATTGAATCTTTTACAAGTGGTACTCGAACTCTAATATTTGTAATTATCAAAAAATAATATACCAAAATAATTGTCGCTTCGAGAGAACGTAAAATATCTCTTTTAATAATGTACTCATGTAATAAAAGATTCGAACATAGGTCCTCTTGGAAGTAATACTTTTGCTTTTCGAAATATTCAGAGGGTTCGAGCCCAGGTTCGAATCTACTGCTCTTATTTTCCGAAGTAATCATAGAACTTGAAACTAACGCTAACAGATTCGAATCTACTTGTAAGATACTTAATCCCGTCGCTAATTATAAATGTGTATAAATATATATATGTACATACATGAATAAAATAAAAAATAGATTGTTAATAAAATTGTGTAAATGTTAAACTATTGATATATCGATCTATCGAGCGATTTCAGCTCATTTCTTGCATCTTTTTTCAGTTAACGCGTTTCACTTGACGCTAACTTCGCTACGATCGAACATCCGATTCCAAACAATTAAGATACCTCAAAGAGATATATATATTAAAACGATATCTCAAAGATATCATAAATCGGAACGTAGACGTCTTGAGATTCTCGTAACTATCATCTTTTCGATAGAAATGTTTCTTCCACGAAAAGTATCTTTGAAATTTTAAGATATCACGTTCCGCAAAAGCGCGCGTACCGCCTCGAGGCGCGAAACGACTCGTCGGGCAAGCGGCGCGATAAGCGCACGTAACGAAATCTAAACGCCCGTATATTGCAATGCCTTTTATCTGCCACGTATATAACCGACGTTTAACAAATAGCGACTATCGAGAGCGACGCTGATAGTCGCCGACGGTGGGCGGATATGCTGCCATTGAATATACGATAGAGAAATGCGATCTGCGATCGCGCGTCACCTGCCCGAAATTGGCGGCATTAGAACAATACCAATTTCAACATGGCCTTCCTGCGAAAACAATGTCGATAATTTTGCATTTAATTGCAACATAAAATCACGGGTCTTTTAAATAAAAAAAAAAACTCCAAAAGGCTAACGCAATTTTAGGGGAAAAAGAACGACACTTCGTTGAACGAATGGAACGAGTTCACTAAAAAAAAAAAAACGTATGCTTTGTGTCCCAAATAGCCAATCGGCGTAAAACAGATTTTGCAAAGAGAGGTCCCCTTCAAATTTTGTCAACGAGATGCTATAGATATAACAGATTCCATAGTAACAAGATATGAATGGCAGAGATCAAGTTAGAACCATTTTAAAATTAAAATGATTGTGAAACGGACAGATTTCGCTTTAGTTTCCGTTTTCACGTCACGTCGCAATATTCCACTCGAATCAGCATACCGCTAACATTTCGCTTACCGGGACGGGTAGGCGTGTAAACGCAAAATCATCCGATGGATAATGAAGTTATTGCACATTCCTCGATAAATGCCGCTCTCGGCGATTCCGATTCTCCAACGGCGTGCCTCGAATCACGATAAACTTCACCGGCCGTGATCAATTCTCATAACCCAGATTTATTTAATTTTAATTAAATACAACGATGGATTATATTTAAATTCGGAGCATAAGTATTGAAAATATAATACAGTTATACTTGAGCGATTATTACATTAATTAGCAATTTAATCCCTTTAGTACTCGCTGCCCTTCGGAGGGCACGGCTCTCGAGATCGACTATCGTTAAGGTCATCGCACTACTGACGTTAAAAGTGTCGACACGAATGTCTCAACTGTCACAGGCTCAACGCACAAACTGTGAAAGATCGTTTCGTTTCATCGTTTTTTTTTTTTTTTTTTTATTCTCTACACATACATCAGTTCGCTACAGTCCGATATTTTTTTTTTCTTATCTCTCTACACATTTCGTCAGTACCACAAATCGCACAACATCCGCTATTGGACTAACGTAAATAATTAACAATTATCCTTAATATTTACATGAACATTATCATTAGTCGTTTGATATAATACAGTTGTGTTATACGCTGTCCGTGGCCGATAAGTAAACGCCTCGTTCTTCGGACGCTTGGAGGATCCCGATTTTCAAAGAATGAATACCGAAATGACTCGTTAACGATTGTATCGTATACACTTTTATTCTTATAAAAACTTGATTATTACTGACATTAGACATCAAATACCGAATATATTTAAAAGCTTTTAACATTACCATTTTATGAAAATAGAAGTATATGTGATACCGATTACCTGTCAAACTATTTCGATATTCAGCCTCTGCATTCAACTACCAAAAAACTCCTAGAGATCTGTAATTTTTAGATCCATTTTTTTGACATTCTCTTTCTCTCTCTCTAAATTCTTCCGATTCTTTTATCTCCAAGATCTTCAGCAATTTATTATTTTTATGTCCATGAAATCTTGATTAAAAAAATATTTCAATTTGGAGACATTTTTAAGTCTTTGTTTGAATTATTGGATCCTTGGCGTTTTTTATTCCTGATTTACTGGAAATTGAAATGACACGATTTTACGCCTTGGCTCTTTTCCTTTTGGCTTTTTGTCTCTCAGGGTCTCTCCAAACTTTCAAATTTTACAGTCGTAAATCTCGAAGATCAAAGCCTGCAGCCTTTATAACTTTTGCGATAGCGAAAAGAGAACGATAAAGTATGTGGGAAAAACTCTATTAACTCTAATCTTTGTTAAGTATCCCTGCGTTCTTCAGCAAATCACATGCGCAGAGTATCTCCGCGTTAAAGGATCGCCTACAGAAAGCGAGGATATTTCGATAGAGCACGTTCACCGTCAAATTCACGCGTTAATTGCAATAACATAAGCAAAATGTGCAACAGTGGATTCTCGATTGCAGTTTGTAGTAATGCAACTTGCGATAAAATTGTAAATTAGAAAAAAAACTCGCATATTAACTTCTTTCAAAGTTCTTGATGTCTAATTTTCAAGACATCCAACTTTTTTACAATTCCCTAAAATTCTTGGAGCTTAGAGCATCAAAATTTAGGATTTTTTTCTCAACGATCCTTGATAATTCGATAAATCCACTGCCAATAATTTTATTCAGATATTATTTTGCAGAAAAGCATAAATAAAAAATGAGATATTAGAAACACTGTTTCTCTACAGAGGTAAGAGAATATTTACCAATACTTCCTATTCCTACTGTTTTCAATACTTCTTTAAATTTTGTACAGGTGTGAATCAAATCGGCTTTCCATAATTTCGTCAATTTAAAATCCGATTGAATTGATTGTTAATCGAACGCGCAAATATCATTAAGAAAATCATTAAAAAAGGATAGAACATGAGTATCATACGAAATCTTGTGTAAATGTAAATATTTTTATCGTCTAATCTAAGCTCCGTGAATTCATTATACAAAACAGTCAGTAGAGACAAAAAATTTATGAGACCGCATTGGAAATAGATATATTAACCATGCAAATGCTAAAATTTCCAGGGAAGAGAAACCGTTAATCGCAAACTTGAAGCTGAGTAAATAATTGTGACACAAGTTGTCGAGTGTTTTAAGAAGATATGCTCAATGACTTTTGACTGTCGTTCTTATCGACAGCTGAAACGTGATCAGGATTTTCTCCATGCGCGTAACGCTCCCACATTTTTGTGTACAACATCTCCATGCCCATGGCGTACAGCTTGCAATTAAACAGTGGGCTTTCTGATCGAGCCTTCCAAACCTTAACTCTTGTTGCTTTTAAGCTGGAAAACAAAAGATAAAGTTTATTACGTTGTCAATCTTCCATGTGTTACATTCTATTGAAAAAAAAAGACTTTATACAATTAGATGTCGAAATACTTACTATTCTCTATCGGTACCCAGTCGAACAGCGATATCTTGATATTCCTGCCGCGTTCGCGCTACCAATTCGGGACAGCCAAGAGTGTTTAATTGACTAGCTGCGACACGGGAGGCTAGAGTTTCTCCCGGTAGTGTAACCACCGGCGTTCCGGTCCACAAAACATCCATACTAGTTGTGTGTCCATTGCAGAGTGGCGTATCTAGACATACGTCGGCCAACTGGCCTCGTCTCACGTGTTCCTCCTTAGCAGCGACATTGCTGAATAGAATTCTGCCGGGCGTTAGACCCAATTGTTGCGCCGTTGCTTGGAGATTGGGTTCGCCGACCGCCGGAAAGCGTAGCAGCCACAGCACGGAATTTGGCACGTGTTTCAATATCTATAATCAAATGGTTGGACATTCAACTTGGCTGTACGTGAAAATGTACAATGTTTCACAAAATTGCTTCGTCGTTACTCACGTGTGCCCACATGTGAAGAGTAAGTGGATCAATCTTGTATAACTGATTAAAGTTGCAATAAACGACAGCATCTTCCGGCAAGCCGTATTGCTGCCTGGTTGTGATCACAATGTTCTGAGGCACCTCCTCGCCCGTGGCAGTTTTGTTGTTCACCTGTGTCGTGGCCATACCATTTTGCACCACGACGCCGTTCACGGACATCTGACACTGACCGGAAGCGATCATCGTTTCGATCGGGGTGGTAGTCGGTAACTCGGCAACTTTGAGCGAGATCTCGACAGGTTGCTTTTTAGCGTCTGGCACAATTACCTCGCGAATCTCTTTTATCAAAGTATTCTCAATCATCGGAGAGAGATCCGTGGCATTGATTACTGCCACGTTGTCAGCTACTTTGCCCTTATGACTCAACTTGTCCGTTAAGATTAAACGTTCCTTCAGATGAGGAAACATTTGCCTAAGAAGAAATAAGTAATTTCAATAAACAGCCAAATTGTACAATTTTTGTGAAATAAGATTTTACAAGAACGCAGCTATGTAATTTTTAAATTTCATAGTTGCGTTCTTGTAAAATCTTTATCTATTAAAAAAAATTCGCGAATGAATGAAGAAGTTTACTTACTTGTGATCGCCGATGAAATAAGTGTGCGGCATGTAGGCGAGTTTCTCGCTGTATTGACTGGCGAGCTCCAACGGCGAGGTGACCTCGTCCGTGATGAGATAGTCCATGAAACTTGCGCCGGAGGTACCAGGATAACCTAGCCACATGACCTGTACCGGCGCTGGTCGCAAAGCAAAGATCTCGTTTCTGGCGCCTTTCGTATAACCGTTCATGTTCACCAGAATGTGAATGCCATCAGCATTGATGCGGTCGGCGGCCTTGCCGTTGCACGGAATCTGAGAGAGATCGATGAAGTGTTCGGACTCTCGTGCTATCTTCGCACGAAAAGTCGTGCCATCATCCGCGCTAAGCGCATAGCAGAAGATCTCGACTTTCTCACGATCGTGTAAGCCAGGTATTGATTGCATCAAGTGGCTAGTCGGATGATTGCCGAAGTCCGACGAGACATATCCAATCTTCAATCGGATGCTCATCGCACGCGGGTATTTGTATGGCTGTTTGTGAAGAACATGAATCTGCAACGTATAAATTTATTCGTAAGTAATTATTGATGGTCAAAATATTTATGGAACAGTGAACAGAATAGAATATTAATTATTCTCAATAGAATGTGTGATTGCTGTAAAAAGATTTACTGAATTAGGTAAGCGGACTTACTTTCTCTATGCAAAGATTAGCATGCCGAGCAGCGATAGCTTTCCGAAACTCGTGAGACAAAGGATAAAGCATGGAATGATGTGGATGCACACTGGGCAGCCTGTTCTTGTCTAATTGCTCAGCAACAATAGACACCAACTTCTTCATCCTGGCTTCGTAATCGGTCCAGTCGCAGACAATTTGCAAACAGTGCGCCAAGTTGCAATAAGCGTCCGGAAAGTCAGGCTTCAATTTCAGCGCTGTTCTGTAAGATTGAATCGCTTCGGGAATGTTGCCGGAATCCTTGTGGATCGATGCCAAATTGGAATGAGCGTCAGCGAAGGCCGGATTGATTTGGATGGCCCGAGTGTAGCACTGTAAAGCGCCTTGTATATCCTGCATCTCTTTCAGCGTGTTTCCCATGTTCGAGTAAGCATCTGCAAAGGTCGGTTGTATGCGAATTGCTTCCTTATAATGCATCAGTGCCTCGTTCAGTTTGCCTTGCTGCTGCAAGACAGAGGCGAGATTGCTGTGGGCGGCCGCAAACTCAGGAAATACTTCCAGGGCTTTAAGATACAAGCGAGTTGCCTCCTCGATGTAGCCTTGCTCGCGTTTTATGTTGGCCTAAAAAAACCATTTCATTTATAAACTACATAATTTAATTATCCTTTCGGCATTAATCATCCTTTTACAGTTAAAATGTCATCATTTCGTACCAAGTTATTAAGAGAGTCCGCGTGTGTGGGACAAAGCCGGAGGGCGGTATTGTAACATTCTTCCGCTTCGACCACTTGTCCCTTTTCTTTGAGAGCGTTCGCCAGATTGCAGTACGCATCAGGAAAATTGGGTTGCAATTCAATAGCACGACGATACGTATCAATGGCCAGATCGATGAGCCTACAATATTACACGGATTTGCTATTACTTATTTTTCTCGGAAAACCGTAAATGTTTGTTTGACTAAAATTACGTCAAATCTATCGTAAATTCCCGTTGTAAATGCAAACGTGAAATATCAACTCACCCTTGTTCATAATAAACGCAGGCCAAATTTCCATGTACAACTGCATTGTTAGGGCTGAGGTTCAACGCGCGGAGATATGCAGCTACAGCTCTGTAACACAATTGATAATTAAAGCACAATCGTTGATTTCAGATTGTTCTTCACGGTAAAGGCTCAGCTTATGAAAAAGGGGTCAGGTATAATATTAAATAATATTAAATAAACCCCACTTCTCTCTATAATAAAAAGAAAAGATTATCCTTCTTTCTATTCGATTCGATCGATAATTGCAGAAACTAGTTAATATAGCTCCCAGCGCTACAGAGACGAGTCTGATGAACCTTTTAACGAAGCGCCTGATCCAGGAGACGCATCCATAGGTGGAGGGTCGCGCGATAGTATCCTCTATTTGAACGCGGAGCGCGGGCGCGATAGTGGTCGAGGGCGAGATCACCGTATAGACGACCACGCACTGGCAGTCCATTCCTTCCCCATCCCGGCTGTCTTGGATCCGCGGATCCCAGAGGCCACGGATCCGAGCGTGAAGGAAGGATCTCTGACGGCGCGGCACGTTAAGCGAACAAATCCTTAGAGACAGGGATGCGAGAGAATCCTGAATCTAAGGATTTTCGGGAGGAGGATTTCTTGAAAAGCACGACGTCATGCAGGATGCGCGGAAATGAGGATTTTTAAAAGCGTCGGGAACATTGGATTTTTATAAAGCACAAAATGTCGAAGCCACTGCAAATTTGTTAGAAACGGACAGTCCTTCCGACAACCGACATTGGTCCAATCCAATCTTTTTTGATATTTCCAAGCACAATTCTTAAATTGTAGAAATTGCATAATACAAAACTTTCTAAATAAACGAATTTGAAGATACAAGAATTGTTATATCTCTCACGTTTTCACCAATTTGGGCCCACCAATATTCTTAATGAGCGCGTTAAAACGAAAGGTACATCTCGGTACGGATCCTTGGATACGCGGATCTGCGATTCGCTGGTTATTCAAGCGCAGGAATTGAAATAAAAATCACACGAGAGAACGGAACTGCGCAGATCCTGGATCCACACGTGGATCTAGGATTCACTTATCCTTAGGATCCACACAGATATCTAGGCGGCAGGAGTTAAAGCAGGAATTACACAAGCGCGGATCCTTCGTCGTGCGGATCCCGGGAGGTGGATCAGCTCCGGGAGATGCTAGCAGCCAGAGGAAAGCCGCTTAACTCGAGGCGAGCGAGCGAACGAAAGCTGAACGGGCACGCGTATCCTCCCACAACGGGGGGAGACGAAGGGCTCCCAATGGGGGCGGAGCGGCGTTTGAATCGATAGTTGTCCTCGAATTCCTCCCACTTTATGCGTGAGGAGCCCTCGGAGCTCGATAAATGCATTTAACGAATCCATTAGTCTCAATCAATTACATTTTATAGATTCTTTTATTTTAATTGTTTTTTTATTTGAATTCACTTCCATACATATTATTATAGACCAATAAGAAAAGAGCTAAAAAATAAGATGCGCAAAAATAAATATTACTTTGTACTACTATGATTGCCTTAATCTCAACCGTGATAACGAAATATTTTAATATATTAATCAAGGATTAAAACATTTAGATGTAAAAATGGTATTGGGCAATATCGACCGCGTAGACGGAAGGAGATAGTATTACAAAAGACGTCAAAATATCTATTATTTCTTTCGACGAGTTTTAACGATCAATAGGCAAACAGGCATCAGATGTAGTTAAAGAGAAGAATAAGAAATAAATGTGTTACGGGAGCAGTTTTATACAATCATATCACATTTACGTGCAAAAATGTGGAAATTAAGAATAAAAATGTGATAATACGCAGATATGTGGATCCCTGGTAAAGCCTTTGTAAAATTGAGAGCATTTTACGTACGTGGAACATTGATAAAATAGTTAAAATCCACTGTGAACTAATGCGAATACGAGTGTAACCGCGCGTGATGCTCCGTGCTTAAAAATTGCATTTGAAGAGAAACGGTGCATTGTCCGAATTCTCGTTCGAATGCAGAGGACGATGAACTTGAAAAGGATCTGGATGTTACATAAATATCGATCCTCGGTGCTGACTCGACAGCTCATGCGCCGTACCCGCCTATTTCCAAGTGCAACGCGAATGTTAAGTCCACTTATATAAATTTTGCCATTCAATATTTCCTTTCTCTTTAATTAAAAATCTCAACAACTCAAAAATACTATTTATACTGCAATACAAGTGTATAAAAAAATATACAGAATATATCTTTGTGTTCTACATATCTTTTGACTCGTGTCAAAAGGGAAAACAGTAATAGTAAAATTGCTTAAAACAAAAGAATGTATGGCTTTGGACTGCCATTGATTTTTACGTGATAGTACATCAATGGAATAACTAAAGCCACTTTTAATCTCGCACAGACTTTAAAACCGACGACGATGAGAATTTCAAGACGTTGGTTGATCAACACTGTGCGTGTGATATTTCTTCGTGTATCATTTTTCACAAATCTATAAGTCATTTAAATTCTCGTGACAAATATTGATTTGAACATGACGGGATTTGAACGTGAGATGGAAAGACGTTTTAAATTGTACGTTTTATTCGCTAAACTTGTGCCAAATCGTCCCACTTAATTTTCAAATTTTTATATTGTATACATTAAATGTATAATAAATACGTACAAATGTAGAAAAGATTATCATGTTGCTAATAGATGAAAGTTTCGCTATTGATATATCACTTACTATTTGAAATAAATTCTTTCTTAACAATATCAGTCTCAATGAGTAAAATATTAGTAATATGCTCCTGTTTAGCCATCAGATTCTAGCAAAATATTACAGCAGATTGGCATCAACTACGTACGTTTTAAGTTCGTGTTCCGCCAGTAGAACCTACTGACATGATCTGAGTTTCGTAACATTTAATGATTACGAAACGACAAATTCTGCTCAATCTCTACATTCAATCTGCTATCATAATAACCGAATCAATTATACTTCCGTTGGCATTCCGTCGAGGGAATTTGTAGCAAACACCTTGCAAAACATGTTTTCAACAGATCAGACTACCTGGGATTACCACACGACTCGTATTATTGAAGAAATAAAAAAAAGAATGATTGATAAATTATCAATTAACAAACCTGTCAAAAATCCTAGCTTCCTTCAACACATTCCCAAGATTGATGTACGCATCTAAAAAGTTAGGATCCAGGGCAACAGCCTTTTCGAAATGGTGTATCGCCAACCATATTTCTCCTTGCGCGTTGAACACGCAGCCGAGATTGCTCCAGGCAACCGCAAAGTCAGGTCGCGTCTCGATTGCCTTCAAGTAGCAGGCCTAGAGAAACAGAATGCAGTTTACAGAAGCTTTATTCGCGAACCCAAAGAGACGCGCGCCGCGCGGTATGCCCGACCTCCCATCGCCGCGCCGCAGCTTCTCTCTCTCTCTCTCTCTCTCTCTCTCTCTCTCACACACACGCTCTCCCTTTCGGTCTTTCTTTCTCTCTCCCTTCATCCGCTCGTCGTTAATCTCGAAGGAACAAGAACATATTTTGCCACTCTACATCACTTCTGTTTCCTTTCCTCGCCATCCCTCTCCACCCCATCTTCAAACGTTGGATAGTTTCGATGTCACTTTAGAGCTGCTCAAATCTCTTCATGATTTTTTCTTATCAAATAATTATGTTAGAGAGATAGATTATCATTACTCCAAGTTTCAGCATTATATTGACTTTAAGAATATGGAAGATTGTTGGAGACTTGTCAAAAGTTTCTTTTTAATATTTAATGAAAATTGTTATTAATCCTGCATGAATTTTTCGTTAATGTACATTAACATAATTTTGTTAGTGAGTACTGTAAACACCTTGAATTCTGAACCATTTTCCAACATCCTGTTTGATGCAAGTGCAGTCAGTAGTTTAAAGGTAATAAAAAAGTCGGAAGAGAATATCATAAAATGTTTAACTAGATTTGATGTATCGTGAAATCAAAGATCAGCGGAAGCAAAAATCCAGGCAGATATCTGTGAAAATGATAATCCGAACAAAAATATGTAAAACCAAAAATCTGTAGAAGTATAAAAACCTGTGTAAAACCATACATTAAAAATTATGCACTAACAACGCCAAGTATCAAGAAGTTTTCTACTACGATCTACATAAATAAATCTTCCTGAAAACAAAAGTATATCTGTGAAATCTGTGAAATCTCTCTAATACATATATGTGTGTATTAGAGATGTAAAAAAAGCAAATTAACAATGTCCGACGAAATTTCCTTGCTATATCGTGCCATGTTGTTTATAATTGCCACCTTCGTGATTCATTCGATTTTTGGATTCTTCCTTGGTCCCTCAATGCCGTCGATCTTGAAGTTCACCCTCCTCGTGCTCGTCGAGGGCAAGAAAGAGGCAAGGAATGGAAACAGAATGAACGAGGGTTGCCTCGCGAATGGTCAACAATTCATTCTCGGATGGGACTCTCGGGGGGTAGGTCCGGGAATAAAAGGTATCGAGGTGCGCGCTAGAGCCGTCATCTTGGGAACGCGCGACTTTCGGGTGCACGTGGAGTCCCCGAAATGCGTCCGGCGGACTCGACCGCACGCTGAAGGTCGTACGCTAAAATCAAGTCGACTCTCAATCTCCTCTGGACTCGCGATTGTCGAAAGGGAAGGCTTATCAATGAGAAAGCAATTTCGATCTCTAGAGAGGGACGATCGCAAGGACTTCCGACGACAAGATGACGATTCTAAGGATACAGCGTGGACAATCATCGCGCGTGCCGAGAGGCGGGCTGCGTTAATATTGAACAGAGTATAATCCGTACCTAAACAATAAGAGGGCATTTACAGTTGACCGGTCTCTGTAAGGTTCGGAGTACCTGGAATTAAAGGAGAAAAAAAAAGAATGGAAAAGAAATTGGAGAATACGCGATTTTTTGTTGTACCCGAATATGCGATGTAATGCAAATGAGTTGAGTTCCATCGCGATTATAATAATCTGTACTTTCCGATAAAAGGTAGTAAGAAGGTATATCGAAAAAATTAACCAATTAATAAAAAAATGCAACAAATTGCTTGCTATTAAAACATTTCAAAAATTAGTATTAATAAATATATCGAACGCGAAGATATATATATATTCAGGGTATATCAGTTTTAAAAATAACTTTAACGACAAGAATATAAATGTTATTATAAGACAAGCAATGAATCTGGAATAATAATATTGTGATACAGAGATAATAATGTAATATCATTATATAAATCCAAAAGTCTTGTTTGCGTAAGATCTCAAAGTCCATTTAAGCAAACTAAAAAAAAAAAGAAAAAACCGTTCGCATAATGCTATACGGATGTTATATGTAAATCTAAGAATAATCAACATATAACGGTTATCTTTCGTAAAATCACTTCACGATACTCGATACAGGATAGGATGAGGGATATTTCTGATCTTTTTTTCTCGTTGATGGGACGGGTCGAAAGGGATTTGGAGGGTTTTTAGAGACCGGCCGTGGGAATTACTTTACCTGCAGTGTACCCTTCGGTAGGCTGACTTGGTAGGTACGGCTTGCAAGCTCTCATAATAAACTTAGACCGAGAGACAGTGTGTTACTGAATAACCAGATTCAGATTCACCCTTTGACGAAGGAACCGGCACGGTAACCAACCAACCTCACACTGCTCCTGCACATCCCCTCCTAGAGTTGATCATCCCATCCACAACAATAAGACAGCTGCGTTAATGTCTCTTCACTGATTACTCTTCGCCTCAATCTTTGTCTTTTATCTTTTATCTCATCTCTTTTTTTCTCTAACTTTTTCTGTATATTTGTGTACACAAAGAATTTGATAATTCACGTGCCTGCGAAGGACACGCCTCGCCGAACTCGTCCAGCCAGCTGCTGCTGTTTCCCATTTCTTTCGCGCGATCGCCGAACTCGGACTGCGCATTTCTCTCCTTTTTACGAACATTTTATTAATTCTATCGATCATCAAACGTTACCGTGGAAAACAAAACAGTGCGAAAGAGTCGCGTTACGTTATCTCGCGTTTGTCGGCACAAAGTAGATGGCTGAGGGAGCTCGGCAAGAAACGAACGAGCGTACCAGCCAGTTCTCAGGAATAGCGGGAGCGTAACGGGAAGCTTTCCTCATTGCTGTCATTTTCAGGATCGAGTAGGGGCATATCTATAAATCGTAACTTGTTAAACGTGCATCGAAACATTTACCATTTGCCAGAAATCAGGAGATGCAAACGAAAAGAGAATAACGAATATAGTATTTATAGATACACCCTCACCCGGTCGTTGCCGCGCCGCGCTGCAAAAATAGACCACTTGACCGATTAACGATAGATCATAGTCATGGATTCGGTAAGCAAGATATAAGGGTCCGGCAAGTTTAATTATCTCATGCGTGTTTCTTATTATTCAATCATATCAATATTACTTAGAAGTAGCTTTATAATAGTAACATTACCTTCCTTATTACGTGAACTCCGTGGTCTTTTCCCGCATTACAGACCGTCGCTGTGACCAAGTATTATCGCGTTGCTGGTTTAACGCGACACAATCATTTTCTATTCAATTTAATATGGTCAAGTGATCTCGCGCTACCGTACACACCATAGATTCTCGCCCTCTCTCTCTCTCTCTCTCTCTTTCTCTCTTTCCATCATCACATGAAAGTGTCATATAAACACGCACGTGGTAATGCATGTGCGCTGCAGTAACAGTAAGTTCACACATTCCAAACAAGAGATAAAATCAGCCCATACGCTACATTCGCGCGCTGCCAGAACCATCGGTATCGATTCAGCGGAACTGAATTCCACTTAGATGGAACTGGCAAGCAATTTATAATTTGCGGCAACACCCTACGAATCCTCAAAATAGTCAAAACGCACTTGAGTGTTGCTGCAAAAAAACGCGCAACGCCAGAAACAATATTCTCTTCAGTTACAATTGACAATAATCCCCTAAACACTATAAAATATTTCTTTATTCTTTTGATTGTAAAAAAAAATCTGTTAAAATCTGTTACGATAATAAGTCGAAAAAAGAAAAAGAATTATTTAAAAAAAACTTAAGATTCGTATTTTTCTCTCTCGGAATATCCGATCGAATCTTCAAAACTGTTTTGACAACGTTATTACTTTCAACAGAGAGAAAAATTCGTTAAGTTTTTGCAAAGCATCCGGGTTGAAACGCGTCTATCAGAAGTCGTTATATTGTTTAGGGTTTTATGTTAAAACCATCGCTTAATGTCGCTCCGAAAAATCGAAATCTGCTCACGACATAAAACGCGGTTCTTTCGGTTTTGTAGGATGAAGGAATGCGCACGATCTTCAATCCGCTGATAGAGCTCGCAATCACGTACTTAATATTTATTAATACCGCTTAATCCATAAGAGATAGCTATATCAAACAAGATTTGGAACTTGAAGCTCAATCTGTAATCAATCTCAGCGACGTAAGATCGTGCATCGCGCTTGCAAGTTTTGCTTTGGCAAGGACTGAAAGCTTCTCGTGGTAACGGCGCGAACAAATTTCGTTCGGTCCGCTCATTTCGCGGAGAACTAAACGCTGTAGCTCGTGCACATACGCGCGACGCATTTGTACTCGGTCAAGAAATGTCAATGAAGACTCAAGGATGGCGGAACATTTGCTAATTAGAACAAAAGACATTATTGTACGATGAAATAAAGTAAATTTCTCTCTTCTCTCCTTGATTCAGAAATGCTCACAGAATTAATTATTATTTTCCGTTATTTCTAGGATTCGGGAAAAAGGTAATATAATTTTCAGGATGGGATAGGTAAATCTCTTTTTAAAGTTAAAGAGACTTCTGTGGCAATCTGTTAATTCAAGAAGCGTAACGTGCTCTATATTCCTTACTCGACGGTTCCGCCGTCTGTAGCTTGATCGAAGTAAAGACGCTCGCGAACATGTGCGTAACACGTTGGATTAATTTATTAGCTAATAGAATGATTCTAAAACATACCTTGGCTTCATCAAGTCTTGCTAATGCTTTCAAAAGATTACCAAGATCACTCCGCACGCAATAAAGGTCCTGGAACAGGCAAAATATGTAAATTATATCCGCATAACTTGTATCTCATTCAAAATAAAACATATTTTATATAATGAAATATTTTTTGCTTCGCTAAACCGATAAGTTTTGCATTTATGAATCTATATAGCCAAAGAACGAGAAATAAATCTTATTAGCGTATAATAGCTTTACCACATAAAGAGCAAAGCGAGTTTATCTTGCGAGCAAGAACTTTATTTTTTACAGCCATTTCTAAAAAGCCATTCAGACGCTCTGTTTCATATATTTAAGTAATAGTTAAACTGTATAAATATGTTCGTAATGTCGATTTTCTCACGGGATTGTATTGTAGCGCCGTGACATATGCTTGAACGGCTTGTTCCATGTCACCAGCCGCCACGAGTGCCGCGGCCAAGTTGATGTAACCATCGATGAAGTCGGGTTTCAGTCTGACAGCATGACGATAATTCTCCAGCGCTTCCGGTAGCTGCCCGCGCTCTTTATATACATTTCCCAAATTGCTATACGCCTCCGCCAGCAATGGGTTTTGCTTTATCGCTAAGCTGCTATAGTGTGCAGATCTAGAATTTGCAAAATCATGACTTTATACTACATGCCGAAAAACATAATAATTTATAAAAATGCATACCCATTTCTGTAATGTAATACACATCTATAAAAGATAAAAAGTTACTTACTTCTCTAATCTCCTACATTGGAAATGTATGGAGGAAAGTAAGAGAAGAACGCCGGTATTGTTTGTCTCCTGTCGCCACAACTGCATGCAATGTCTTTCGGCGTTCTCGTAATCACCCGCCTGATATTCCCTGTGAGCAAGTTCTAGCAACCCTGAAACAAGAATCGAGACAATGCGTGAGGTACTTGCGAGTACTTGGATCAATATCTGGGCTCAAGTTTGTCAAAGAAATATGATATTTCCCTAGTGCGCAGTATCTTTTATTCACTTTCTATTCAATAGAATAGAATACCACAATAGAATCCAATAGCAAATTGTAGAAAATGTTTCCGTTGTTTCTCGATAAGCGAGTTTCGCTGTAAAAATCCTACGGCAATAAAAAAGTGTACATAAGACTTAATTTTACGTAAAGAACGCTCGTTTCACGTCTCTGGAAATGAGGGACCAAACAAAGAGAATTATAATCTCCCCTCTCCGTGCTCAAAATGTCATAGTAAAAAAAATATGGCAGGGAACAAAGGTATCGAATCAACGTCAAGCGGATTTGCATCATGTGCGCTATCGATCGCAAATTTAAATTCAATTTGCATTCGAGTACAAAACGCGACACCCAGGATCGGGCCGGTCTCGCCCCTCGCAACCCCGTCGAAACGCCCTTGACGAGAGAGAGATAGAGAGATAGAGATAGATAGAGAAAGAGAGAGAGAGAGAGAGAGAGAGAGAGAGAGAGAAATATCCAGGAAGTGTACGAACAATAGGTATCCACAGCCACGTTGATGGTCTGATTGTCGGTCAGGTTGATGATCTCTTTGCCCTGGGCGTCCTGGGCGACCAGCAAGAGGTTCTGCCCGGTCTGCCAGTCGCCGTCCTCGTTCTCCATGGTCGCGATCAGCGCGTTGGAGCCCTTCAGCGCGCTGCCCTTTTTCTCCGCGACGTGCATCACGCTCATTTTCGAGACGCCGGCGAGTGTTCGCGATGTAAATATACGAAAAGTTCCCTTTTTTTTCCTTTTCGCGCGGAAACTCGCGGCCAATTTGTTCGCTTGCACGCGCCTCAGTCCGGCTTCGAGCTTCGAGCCCCGGCAGATCGCGGAAAATGGTTCCGGAGCGGCGTGAAACGTGAATCTCTCCAACTCCGCTTACGCGTCGCCTCGATGCCTCCGCTTACTCCACTACACCACGCTACACCTTCGTGTACATATACGTATACACATACGCTCTGCCTAATTCACCCTCTTCACCCTCTACCCTCTCCCTCCCTGCTCGCCAGGAATGCAGGCGGCGAAACGGACGAGCCGATTGGTCGGCGCTACAGCGGACTGACGCGTCAGGTTGGAACAGAAAAGAACGGAGGAGCGGCGAGGGGAAACTTCAGGGGCGTATCGACATGCTGTCGTGCATCGTGGATGTCTTCGTTGTCGTTTGAGAGAAAACTCACTTTTCTTTGCAGAAAGAAAAACTATGCTACATGTTTTCTCGCGTTAAAAAAAAAAAGTTGATTATTCTAAACCATAGTTATATAACTAAATTAAAGTTATAAAATTAATTGCACAAGTAATTTAATTTATAATAGCGAAAATTTGTTAAATGCAAAATCGATTTGATGGTTGGGTGAAAAGAACGACTGGGAGAATGAAGAATCGTACTCCGTTTTCAAAAACGGAGTTAACCCTCGCCCATCATGTTCGTTTCCTTCAAAACAGAGCGAGTTTAATCTCATACATCTTTTGGTCATTAATTTCCGAGATAACCGCACGTGTAGATGTACATTATCATCTTGAAAACGCAACAACGCGCTGCAAATCCTCTTGCCGTTTTAAATCACGTCATTTAACACGATTGAACGTATTAACGCCTAATTTGATACAATTAAACGTGTTAAATGACGTAATTTAACACGCAAGACATAACTCGACATGTGAAAAAGTTTCAAATGTGTCACTTTTAAAAATAACACACTTGGATTTGCAGCGAACCCCAAGCCAAATCTGTCAGGAACAGCTTTTCAAAGTGCCTGCTACAAATTTTGTCGATAGAATGCCAGCAAAAATGTGACAAGACTCAGCTAACAGAATGTAATGGCATATCGATTTTGCAGGAACTGACGAGAATCTGCTGTTTCGTAACCACCATTTAAATGATGCATTCCATTTAAACGTTCACGAAGTGACGGATTCTGTTCGGTTCCCACCGACGATTGATCTGCTGTCGAATCTATTGGCAGGCTCTGGCGGCGAATCACAAATTCAATGCGGACCCAAGTGATACCGAGTCGGTTGCGATATCTGAACAAATCTGCTGCCAATCTGTTGTCATAATGCGGACAATTCGTTTGTCGGCACGTTATTGACGTCTTTTCTAGATATAAAAATGTAACTCATCGAAGCTATCACGATGCTTAACGACTGCTCTTTTTAATTAAAACCGCAGATGAAAAATTTAAGTTTTAATCATTTGGAAGTGGAAATTAACATTCGTATCGTCGTGTTGCTGCCAATCGCTATACACGCTCCTGTGCTCTGGGAGACCGAGGCAGGAGAAGTTATCGCAGCGAAAAAGGAAGGAGAGAGAGAGAGAGAGAGAGAGAGAGAGAGAAAGAGAGAGAGAAGGGAGATCTCCCCCTCTCAGTGCGGAAGGCAGATGGAATAGGCACCCAGTGGAATATTCCATTGTCGCGTTCAACGCAGTTCAACGAAAGGGGAGGAAGCGAAGAGGGGAGATATCCGCTATTGGGGGAGGGGTAGGAAAGCTTTACCGACAACGCCGATGCCGGTGAATTTATGGAAAAAAAAACCCGAGGAGAAAATACTTTTGTCCCAATCGTACACGTTGTCGATGTTTGGGTCGAAATAAAGTTGTTTTAACTGACTAAAAACTCCATTTTTCTCCCGTAAAAGAAATAAAATCCATAAATGCCGAAATAGAAAATAATTTAGATAATGTAATTAGAAAAATATGACTCAATAACAGCAATCAACTCGAACAGAATTGGGATTTACAATGAAAGATTTTATGGAGAGATCGTTGTTACTTCAGCGCCTGAATATCGCGCTAAAAATACGATATAAATCATCTATCTCCGAATGATATTTAATTCATATTTCGGGGAAAAAAAATTTGGTATACACTTGTCTCGGATTTGAATGCATTAAATATTATTTCTATTGTTGCTTACTTAAAATTATCAGCTGTAGTATGTAAAATTGAAAGCTACAATCCGCATATGGACTGTGTCGTTACATTTCGCATTGGAACACACGCAAAATATCGGGAGTGATTTAACGTAAATGTAATTTACATTTCGTAAATTACACTTATTTCGACGAAGATATTTATTCCAGACCCGGGACAAATTTGGAAGCTCAAATGTTCTCATCCAGCATGACGTCAATGTGTAATTTTTCAATAGTATTAGTTTTATCTTCACTCAAATCCTCTTCGATCAAATGCTAGGTTGATCTCTTTCTCTAAATATTAGTGATGGCCATACTGTTTAAAATAAAGATTGAAGAAACATTAGATTCATTAGATTCATTAGATTTTTTTCCAAACTGCTTCTAATAGCTAATAGCACATTTTACCTGCACTTTTTCTTACATTTTCTGCACGCAGCGCACGCATATGTGTACATATCTTGATTTTAATTTCAATAATAAATTCATTGATAAACGTGAAATCTAAACTTCCTTCTCAAAAATATCAAGATCCAATAGTCTGATTTTTTCCAAGCAATAACCAACTAAAAAAAATTCTCAAATAATTGTCTCTATATTTTTTACTTTAGCGTCAAATGGACTTTAATAAAATTTCAAGACTCAGTACTGATGTATAATCGAGAAACGACATATAGCGTTGAAAATATAAAGTTGTTAGAAATGAGTTAGTTCTCAGCAGTTTTACTCCAGAAAAATCAATTTCTAATTGGTCGGACAGTCTATCGTTGAAATTAAGGTCGTGAGTGAGATGCCTCATGTATGTATACATATACATACACATATGCTTGCTCGATTCGCTTGATGGCACGCGCTCGTATCGCACGTTTATATATATATTTATTTATTTCTTTCGTGTCCTATCAAAACGTAGATTAACTTTAATCTCGGGTTTAACTTACTCTTTACCTTCCTCTTAATTCTCAGAAGATGAAACGCAAGTTAAACCGCGATAAAGTTGATCTACTTCTCGGTAGAAATAAAAAACATTTGCTGCACTTCTTAGACCACGCGAATCTCGGGTATACACCGAAAATAAAGCACGTTAACACACTCGAGCTTCGGACGGAGGAAAAGTATAAAAATTGCCGCTGCTGGGAGCAGCATATCGTGGCATCCTGTGCCTTCACACGTCGTTCTCCGCGGCCATGGAAAAGAATAAAAAGAGCGAACAAGTGTAAAGAGGTGACAAAGGCGGGACAAGCGCAGGTTAAAAGGACGGAGCTGTACGGAGCCCATTGGCAACGTATTCGTTTCGGAAAGAGCAAAAAGAAAAAAAAAAGGCTCGGACGTACCGGCGGTGGTCAGCTGCTGGATCTCGTTCATCTTCAATATCACGCTGGTGCCCGCGATCTGCTGATGGCCCTGCTGCTGCTGCTGCTGCGGCGCTTGCTGCTGAGCCTGCATGGCTGCGAGGGGCCCCGACGACGGGACGAAGACGCGAGCTATGGTGGAGCGCGACTCCGGAACTGGCGTTCCGCTCGTTGCAACGAATTCGAGGATGTCCTCGCGGGGGAGAACTGCGCGTCTTCTGTAGGACTTTGAGACAAAACCGATGGCACTTACGTCAAACGGCCGATACGCTCGATACGCATTGTTAGCACCGATTTTCACGCGCGCGCCATCATGAATCCGCCTCGCGGAGAGAGCGCTGGCGGAAACTCGAGAGTCACGCTCGGCCGTCTCCGGCGCTTTCCGTCGGCGAGGGAAAGAGAGGGAACATTCAAAATTGGCGTCCGCGCGGGAATCGACCTCCGTCGAGTCGAGAATATCGAGAAAAAGAGAGGGAAGAAACGCGCGCACGGAAATAAAGTAGGATGTAAAACGAGGTGCGGCTTATGAGCATATGATAATTAAATTCCTTTCTGTATTGATAAATTGCATAGATACTAACCTGATTTAAACAATTTTTTTACAAGCGCATCGTAGTACCGTAAATGGCGGACGGTGCCCGTAAATCTTACTCGAGAAACTCCAGGTTTTATTCACTGACTTATATATATACCAATTAGAGCGCGCATTGTAATTATTTTGCACGTGATAGAAAAAGAGATAGAAGTGAAACTGAGCCGCTATTACATGTTGCGTAATACCTGCGAATGTACATCACGTGATTGTGTGTCATCCCAGACGGCACGCATGTCCAAAGTCATTTTAAAGACGTCTTATGTCCCGATTCTGGACATGGTACTTGTTTAGGATACGATTATCACGTGATTTACGTGTGTGAGTACACGTAACATTCGACATGACTCCCCGATTTTTGAAATAAAAAATGGAGGCGAATGGAGCGATGAGCGATCTATTTAAAGAAGTCCGTGATGCGACGTGGACGTTGACGACGCGCGCTCATCGATAAACAGCGTGCGATTACTGAATGTTAAACTTTATTTTCGGGTACACTCTGAAAGTATCAAAGTACAAGAGATATCATTTCGTAAAGAGTTAAAAAAAACATAGGAAGCATACATTTCTTAAGCTGCCTCCCCGTGGAGAAAGAAATAGCAGAACGGGATTAAAACGGTATTACTCTGATTGACGAATATTCCACCTGGAGAGCCCCCCCACCTGGAGATTAGCTAATCAGAGTAATACCGTTTTAATTCCGTTCCGCTATTTCTTTCTCCATGGGGATGCAACCTTACGTCTGTTTATATTTAAATTGATAAATTCTAATTCCAGAACGACCTAGGTCGGCATTCCGCGAGCCGAAGATTTGAGGCGAGATGCTGAATTACACGTCGCGTCGACGGCAACCCTCTTTTACAGGCATATGGACATCTTAGGACGTATGGATCTCGTCAATGTTTATGTGAGCGATGAAACGCAGCCTCATTTGCAACGCTGGCCTCAGCCTCCGTATGATACACTCCACCTCGTTTTTCGTCATATCACCGACGAACATGTACTTGATGTGATATCTGTCATAAATGTTAAGGAAGATACGAAAGAGTACACGTATCATCGTAAAAGTCTCTCGATAAACGCATCAGAGAGCGAGATCCTCTCAAATTAATCTTTATATGAACCTGTTACTCAAATTTATCTTTAACGACAATTAAAGAAGGGACGGTAGTGTGATTTAGGAATAAAGCGCCAGGCTCATAATCGCGAGGAATCAGGCTCGAGTCCAACCTATGGAGGGATTCTGTAACTCCTTATCAACAGTATCGGTATCGTTGCGCAACTTTTTTATATAATTTATACAATACTTGCGCAACGATACCGGAACTGTCGTTAAGGAGTTACAGAATCCCGCTACTGATTACAGGAATAAAAACATATTCTATGTGCCACTTCTACA
This sequence comes from Temnothorax curvispinosus, assembly GCF_003070985.1. NCBI lineage: Eukaryota > Metazoa > Arthropoda > Insecta > Hymenoptera > Formicidae > Temnothorax > Temnothorax curvispinosus. Next base: position 347,315 of record NW_020227276.1, read on the forward strand.
TCTTCGGGTAAAAAAGGACAGACTAAGAAGAAGAAGAAAATTAAAGAAAATTGTCGAAAATTGTTTCCAAATTCGTCTAGCTTGACAGTCGTATGCAAAGGATACAGTAAATCGCAAATTGGATCCATGTAATTCAAAGTTGTTTGAGTGTGGTCAACTCGTTCCAGCATCTCGTACAGGCAGACTGCAAGCTCGACCACGCAATGTGGCCGCTCCGCGTTAAACCTCGCTAGAGTGGGACCGATTAGGTGGCAAGCGTATATTAATTGTTCCTCGCTGCTTACAACCGGCTGAAGTTTCTCCTTGATAAACCTGAAGAGTTATTTATTAATTCGTAACAAAATACGATAAATTAAATATAACAAACAGAAAATAAATCTTTTGCTCTGTCAGTAATATCTAACAAAATAATTGTTTAATTCAATAATAATAAACTAAATATAGGCTCTCCTGAATAAATCAAATAGGGAATAGTGAGAGAGGCAATCGGAGCAACGCGCGATAATTATAGCGCAATCAATATATAGTCAATAAGATAAAATATATTAGTCAATACATATTCGGACGTTCTGATATTTTCTTTGTGTCATTTTCCGAATATGTATTGACTAATATATTTTATCTTATTGACTATATATTGATTGCGCAATAATTACCGCGCGTGGCTCCGATTGCCTCTCTCACTATTCCCTATTTGTTTAATTCAACCCATTTATTGAATCTTAATCTTCAACGTTTCGTCCATTTGCTTCTTTTCAAGTGCAAATCTATAAATTGCAAATTCAACACAAGAATAATATCTAATTATGAGCATATGTAACATAAATGTAAGAACCAAAAAATATTGCATTTGAGAAGGATCAAAACCAATGGTCAAAATGTGAAGATCAAGATTCAATAAATGTAGTTGGGTCGAATTAAACAATCATTTCTGTTAAATATAACAGAATATAATTATACAAATTTCTATTTGTAAAAACTATAAAAATGTCAATTTTGTTTAAATTTTCTTTCATAATATACAATACTTTTCTATATATCCTAATGTTATTTATAAATAATTTATATATATATTTATATCCAGACTTACTGAGGCATTGTCGTGATCTGTCCTACGCCTGCATGATGCCACACAGAATGCGCCAGTGCAAGCATGTAGCTGTACTTGTTTTCTAACAGGTTGTTATGCGTGATGTTGAAGTTAAACATTTGGAATGGCGTCAAGTTATTGTACTGCCAATTAACCAAGCCGGGACTGCTGATGGTCTCCAGCAAACGTTTGTGCAATGCTGACCAATAACATTCTGGTAACGCTGCTAGTAACAAACCGACGCAATTTATCCACAAATGTATCTCGTATGACGGCACAACGGTGTACCTGAGGTAAATAATAAGCAAAGTTACACAACAGTTCGGTATATTGTTCTGAAACAGTAGAATCATCATGATCCGACTATGAAACTTGAAGATAGAAGAAAACAATACCCTTTAGCAACAACGTCTAATAGAAAGTTAGCTACTGCATCTGGAGCAACCGGAAGAGCCATAAGTTCGACGCAAGTCACGTACAATGCGTGCGCGGCTGGATTTGGGAATTCGTTGAATCTCCAGTCGGTGGCGGGAAAGTGAGCCGTGCCGGACATTGCTTTAACAAATACATACTTAATTATTAAAATAATAAAATAAGTGACTCTCTGTCATTCTGATATAACTCGTGGATTGCTCTTTTCGTTTAAAAATTACTCAAAATTTATCAAGAATTTTGCGAATAAAAATAAGCACGGAGAAAGAATTTAGCATTTGCTTTCTGTTATATATTTTCATTTTTAATAAATATATTGCCAGACTAGCAGAGTTTATTTATATCCTATTAACTTTCTTTAAGGTTTTGATAGAGTTTTAATTTTGCTTCCATTCAAAAACAATTTATACTACAATTAATCATAAGAGCCAAGTAAAAATATGAATCGTCGTGTGATACAAAAACTTTGGTTGTCTTACTTTCTACGATCCTTTGTACAAGTCGAATGTAATAATCCAATTCTGGTACCCATGACACTGCATCGTCATTGAAGCGTGTCATGTACACTTGATAAGCCTCGGAAAGTGCCCATCCTGGTGCCCTGATTTCTCGTAACGATCCCAAAACGGCGGATACCAATCGACGTTTTAACAACGGCCGATCTCGCAACTTCTTTTCGTAATAATGCAATGTATTGTAAAGGTATGTCACAGGACGATCTAAAAATCAGAATTGCCTTCAATCAAACAAAATTCAATTAATCCGCCGAAAGAAATTTACTTGCTTTAATTACATTTTTATAGAACGAAAAGAAGAAACATTTCAATAGCCAATTTGAACAATTTATATTTATATGTTAATTTTTATATCATTTTGTACGGGACGACATGTGACTTCGTATAGAAGCGGTCGATTCGTAAAATAAAAAATAAAATTGTATAAATGAAAGAATATGAGGTTATTGTAATAATAAAATGGTTATTCATTTCGGGAGCAATAAATACATATATACAAATATTATATTGCATGATAGAGAAAGATCTTTCCGTTTTACTAGAATCGATGAAGTTTATCAGACACATACCGTGAAATTTGTACAGACAGCCCAAGTGTTCCAACAATATTTCCAAGCTCTTGATGACGGGCGGTATCTCTAGGTATCGGTGCACCACTATGTCAAAAACCGGTAAGAAGCGGAGACATACGTTCCCAAAGTACACGGGCAAATTTTGATACTGACTTGGCCCGCCACTAGTCTGCTCCATAATACCCTCCGGCGCAAACTTTTCTGGGAACTTCCTGTGAAAAGCGAGATGCTTCTCGTGCCAATTTGACTGTTTCCAATGCTCCGGCGAGTTCTCCTTAACGAACTCTTGTACACGGTTTCTAAACTCCGCCGCTTTCAATAGCAACAATTGTATGATGAAAAAGCACACTTGAGCCTCATTACCTTCCTGAGTTCTTAACGCTAGACAAAGTACAAGTCTGTCAATGGTCACTATGTTGTATTTCCAGATCATGTCGTTAATAGTGTCGACGCACTTGTTGACATGCTGACCGCCAACGCTGTTGGCAAATTCGAACACCAGATAATCGCAAAATTTCCTGAGATGAGCCGAAAGCGCTCGGGCGCCAATTCTCTCAAGAATTTTGTACGCGATAGGACTGATGCGGTCGGTCTCGAGTATCATTTTCCACAAGAGACAGAGGAACAACGGCGGCGTGCCAGGAACGGAGAAATGCGCGATGATGTCGTTCTCGTTGTTCATGGACGCCCAATTTCTGTATTCTTCCTCGACCGCTTTTTTTATCTGTTGCTTGTTCTCCTTCGCCACGCTGTTCTGCTGGAAGAACTCGCTCAACACCGGCGGAAAACACTGGAGGGTGTGATTCGCCCAAGAATGCGGCGTATTTTGCATGATGGTGTTCAACAGTTCCTTGCACCACGTGCCGCTGAGACTGTCGGCACCGGTGCCGGTTACATGCATGGATCGCGCCAGTGTCAATACCAATGCTCGATTAAGTTCCTCCGATTCAGCAGACACGAGGGTTTTCGGCTCTGACAGGAACCTAGACAGTTGCGGTTGTACTTCCGCCGAACCCAGTCCGGTAATGAGACGCAACGCCGTGCTCTCGACACACAAATGAAGCTGCGTCTGGTTGGTCTGCGGTACCGCTGCGAGGCTGTGTAGATGCGACAGCAGCTGTACCCTGTAATGCGGCTGGATATGGTGCATCCTGTAGCTGAACATCTCCAACAGTGTGTACAATGTTCCCCAGGCATGCGATTTGAATACCGTTGGCAACAGCTGGCTGATAAAACCTTTGATGCCCAAACTCTCGATCTCCGTGTATACCAATAATCTGCTATAAGTCTCGACCAGTGCTGGTGCTAATGCCATGTTGCTCTTGGATTGCGCCAGTTTGATCACATGCGTAACAATGCTGTGGATCAGGCTCATCTTAGAGTGCACGGTTAGAGAATCCAGAATAGACATTGAAAGCGGCGTCGTCGGGCCGTTCGCCAACGCCGCGTTATTCTGCAGATTCTGCAATGGCTGCTGCTGTTGATTCTTCTGCGTACCCAGGATTGTATCCACGAGCGCCGCCATCGGTCTGCTAAAATACTCCTGATTCGTCGAGTACGCGTTGCACAATAGCGCAATGCGATAATCCGATCCCATGCACAGAGAAGCATTTGGCATGACTAGATGCTGCAGAAACTCATGATGGACCTTCAGCGTGTGCGGTATGGGCCTGTGAATGTTAGTGCAGGGCTCGGTTTGAGCCTTCTTCAGTAGATGTATCCATATGCACGTTATCGCCATCTGATGAGTGCACAGCGCTTGGGTATAATCTGGGACAGGCAGAGGTTCCTTCTCCGGATAGAGAAGATCGTACAGTTTCAGAACGGGTAAAAAATTCGACAGCGGATTCCGTTGAATGCTACCCGAAATAAATTGCAGAAGGACCCACATCAGATGGTCTCTACCCTTCCTCAATTCTCTACCGGCTAATTTATCGTGTATCGCCATAACGATGCTTGGAAAACAGGCGAATTGAAAGAGAATGAAGTAAATCAGTTGCGAAGACAGGTGCAACCACACCCAGTGATTGGCCACTGTTCCATCCATCCCCTCTGCTGGCAGAGATTCGTTTTCAGATCGTTCCATCGCGAGGATGACGAGCTCCACAAGTTGCTCCTCCAAGACGATGCATCGTTGTTTGTGCTGTTATACAAAGAAAATACCTTTTTAAATTGATCACTATCAATATTAATTAAGCCGACAGTGTGCTTTCTGATATATAACTTTCGAAAAATATACTTGGCATGTGGAACCAACGAAAAAAAAGTTCAAACAGATATTTATCCTATTGTGTACCCTTACAGTTACAACTTCGTTTTTGTCTCTTAACAGTTGAAACGCTTGCATCTCATTAATTTTCACGTTTCACGTGTTTTAATTTCGTCTTACCTGTTTCTGCAAACCAAGCATCGAGCAGACCATATCTCTGCTGTATGGCTGCTCCAAAACATATCTAAGTAACTCCGTTTGAGGCTTAAGTAAATCTGGATCGTAAGGTAGATTTCCTTTCAAAGAAAACTTCAATGTAGTAGGATCCAATAACCAAGGATTGATCAAATAGTCTGCGTATCCTGTATGCTCAACCACTGGCAACATCTTCGAGTGTCCCACTATAGATACCATTTGCGCAGTATTTCGAAAACTTTCGACAAAATTCGAGAGCAACTTTGCCAGTTTCTAAAACAAACGTGTCGAAAAATGGATAAAACTAGATAACACAAACGAGAAATACTTTTTCACAAAACCATCAAATATGTTTTACACTTAATCTTATTCATTTTGCTTATTGCTCTTAATATTAAAGTTACTTACCCAATGAGGCCAATTTTTGCTGTCGGGATAAGCTTTCTGTATCTCGTTGACAATAAAATAACCCGGCAATAAGCACGCATTTCTATCGAAGATATATTCAATAACGTTTTCCAAAGCCTTTAGTTGTGGTTGTACCGACGCGTCTAATCGGGCTGGTATGGTTTGGGCCTTCTCTTTGCATCCCTGAAAGTAAAACACAGAAAAACGTCTCTGAAAGATACCACAGAAATATATCTCTTTAGACTTTTGTCTTACATTATATAATAAGATTACGAGAAATATCATAATGCCTTGAATGCATATTAAAAATACGCGATAAATCATTACAACTATTAATGGGAACCTACTTTCATGATTTCTCTGACTCCCTTGTAGTCGACTCCGCCGATGATATGTCTAATGAGAACAAAACACTCAACCCAAAAATCCTCCAACTGATATTGCAATTTGTCGCAACTCAGAATACATTCGCACACCAATCTGCAAAAAAAAAATTCATAGAAAACAGTTTAATACGACAAAAAGAATCAAAGCGACGTGAACAAAATGCAAAACGTTCGTTCATCTAAAAATGTACCTAGCAGGCAAGTAATTTGAATACACTAGGTTTTCCAGTAGCGACAGTAATAATTGTAATCGCCTGTGGTTCGTCATTGCTGCCGCCATCGATAGGAACTGACGAACCGCCGCCTCCTGCTGCTCCTTCGTCAATCCGGTCACAGCTGTCTTCAGTTCTTGATGCCATGTCGCCACCTTTTCACTCTCCTTCTTGGGATGATGAACGAGAACGCAACTGAAAGCCTCCTCTATCGCTTCTACTTTCTAAAATATATAAAATACAAATATGAAGAAATCTTTCCCGCGTCTCAATTACTGAAATTAAGATTCTGTCTTAGCGAATTCATGAATGCAGAAAGAATACTTCTTACCAAGATATCGTTTAAGATACTCGTAATCTGAGTTTCGTTGCTCATCTTCTCAGCTACGTAATATCTTCAACGATCAGGAAAGTTGACACATGTCTGAAAAGAATCAATTGTAAGATTTTCATCCTCTCGAAATTTTCTAAAAACAAGTTAAATGATAATTGATAAATCATATTTACCAAGACATAACCTAGACTTAACGCGCCCAGACGCTTGTGCGTCAAAAGGATAGGGAAGTGATTTCAGTAATTCCAGAAATTCAAGTGCTATATGATCTAAAGGAGAGAAAAGGTGCTAAAAGCACCTAATCTTCCTTTCACTCGAAGGATAGATTTCTCTAAAAAAAAAAAAAACAGACACTAATGTCAATTCTTCTCCCGTACTTGACAGTCTGTCAAATTCAATTTCAGATTTCAGATCGTCATTGGCATTTACGCGCTCTCTACCGATTGCTGCGTCCATCTTCGAGCGAACTACACAGCCAATTACTCACTGCCGGTAAAATAGATAGCGCATGCGTAATCTGGCGCAAACTGCACGCGACGCGCCCATGACTCCATGTGTATTGTGTATACTTCCAAAATAAAACCTGTCATCTGACTGAAAATTCATTTATCTTCGAAGATTCGTTATTTATATTTTAACTGCAGTCGAAATGGATTCCTACGTAATGCAGGTGGGGTGTAAAATCGATAGGCACAGCGCAGTGTTGTATAATAATCTTCAGGTCATTATCTTTCACTTACTTTATTTCGCAGATTCGGCGAGTGTGGCTCAACCAGGACGGGGAAGCGTTGGCGGTAAATAATGCACGAATGTATTACGATCAAAGCTCACATTAATCGCGTGAATGATTAATCGTTCCTTCGTAGGATCTCTTGTCCCTGCGGCACAATCATGTTTTGGTACCTCAAATTGGATCGGAGACCGCCATGAACAAGGCCATGGAACACTTATCCGCACCATTAGACGACCTGGTACTTTGCCACTTGAAGTAAAGACACAATCCTTTTGTTTTATAATTTATTCAGACGCTGGACGATTCATTTGACATTGCGTATACGATCGATATTTTTTGGTCTCCCCCTTAGAGCCGTATCCGCTATGAACAAGAACGAGCCTTTGGTCATGTACAATTTTCAAAGTTCGGCCGTACAATGTCTCGCGAAGATTCTACAGATGCAGAAGGAGGAAAACTGGATGTTACCGGTGATGAACGTGATGTGCCTGGAACTGAGATTATCGGCGATAGGCGCGGAAAAATCCAAGAGCAGCAAGAACGTGAAACCCGGCGAGGTCCTGGAGAAGTGCGCCGAGTGCTTGATGGCCTGTTTCCGGGTTTGCGCGGCTGACAGCAGAAGTTCGGAAGAGGACACGAAACGATGGGGAATGCTGGCCCTGATCAATCAGCTGCTAAAAGTGTATTTCAGAATTAACAAATTGCATCTGTGCAAACCGTTGATACGGGCCATAGAATCATCTCCTTTTAAGGACCACTTTGCGCTGGCGCAACAGATCACGTACAAGTTTTTCGTCGGTCGGAAAGCGATGTTCGACAGCGATTACAAGATCGGTGAGTACCTTTTCTATCACGTGTCTCGTAAACCACAGCAATTGCCTTCCTTTACCAAAGTAACATCAGATAAACACGCTGCCAAATTGTTTCAGCCGACGAGTATCTGACTTATGCGTTCGAGCATTGTCACATACAGTGTTCGAAAAATAAGAGATTGATCTTGACTTATCTGGTGCCTGTGAAGATGCTGCTGGGATACATGCCCAAGCAGAGTCTCCTGGAGAAGTATAATTTAATGGAATTCTGGGAGCTCAAGGAATCCGTGAGGAAAGGAGATTTACGTTCCTTGGAAGGAGTGATGGCGAAGCACGAAACCTTCTTCATAGACGCGGGCATATATCTGATCGTGGAGAAGCTCAAACTGATCGCATACAGAAATCTATTCAAGAAAGTATACCTGGCGCTGAACACGCATCAGATACCGGTGCTGAGCTTGCTCGTGGCGTTACAGATGTACGGGATGGAGGATATAGATATGGACGAGACGGAATGCCTTCTCGCCAATCTGATATACGAAGGCAAGATTAAAGGCTACATATCTTATCAACACAAGAAATTGGTTATATCTAAACAGAATCCTTTTCCACCATTATCCACCGTTGTATCGTAAACGATTACAATTGTAATCGCTGTAATTTATCTTCGCAATAAATGTATTATTATTTTTTTACAGTGTTATCGCGTATTGTTAACGATAAGGAAAGCGTTTAATATAATCCTTTTAGAAATAGTCTTATTCTTGACTCTTATCGATTCCGTTTCCGAAAGAAAAAATTCTTTTGACATTACATTTAGCAGATTGGGCATTTGCACGTAAAATATAATAATAAATCTACATCTATATGTATATATTGTAAACTGTTTGACGTGTTATGTAAACAAGTGATCTATGGATCATCAAACATTCATATTTTATTAAAAATATCAGAAATTTATGTTTCGTTGGTAATTTTATGCTCATTTACTATTATTCAATTTAGACACAATTGTTAGTATTGAAAAATTAACAGATCAGATCAGCGTAAATAATAATATTTCTATTTTAGTATCACATATCTTTTATATCGCTCTTTATAGCTAATTAATAAATAAATTATAATTGAAATGCATCTAATTATTTAAGCAAATCTAAAACTTTATTTTTCGTAGGACTGTTGTGTAAAAATACAGTTCAAAAAATTAATTAATAATCAATTAATTTATAATAATTTACATTTATACTATCTACATAAAAAAGGTTCGCATAAACATAACGTGAACAATTCAAGGGGATGTAATTTTGAAATTTACGCCTTTACGGCAATAATCCTGACACTTAGTGCATCGTCGTCCCGTAAAGTGGCGCTGATCGGTCAAGCATCACCGCGGATGGACCACGCGCTGGTAAATCACCTGTGACCGACGCTATCTTATCAACAATCTTCCGTTTCACAAATTTAGGAAATGCGCCACTGACGGACGCCACGATCTCTCCACTCTCCAGTCTCCGGGAAACGGGGGGGTAACGAGTAGCGAGAGGGTAATGGAACAACCCGACTCGCGTTTCTGCTTCGCTCTGCTCCAAAACTCGTTCTCCTCGTCGTCGTCGTCGCCGTCCACCTCCGCCGTCTACATCGCGCGGTCGCGGTGCAGCACAATGCGCGAGAGTGAGCGCCGCTGATTCCCGGGGAGACGGAAGCATGGCACGTCCCAAGCAAAGAGCGAGCGCGGACGTGTGCGCCGACTGCGGGACCCTCGGTGAGCGCAGCATCGTTTTTGCTCCACGATCACCTGGACCCCTGGACCCGTCATTTTCCTCGTAAAATAAGATAGGCGCGCTTAGAAAATAATATAAATGATCATTATGAATGTGTCCAGTGTACGTCCCTCGAATATTACTTTGGTAACCAGCTTGATTGAAGATAAACATACATTCCTTGTTTATGTAATGCAAGCTTTTAGGCTGCGACGCTTGTTCGATTGAGAGAATATTATTAGATCTGTCGTGCTGTTTCACAGAGCCAGGATGGGCATCGATCAACAGAGCTATTTTATTGTGCGACGATTGCTGTGGGATTCATCGTAGTCTAGGGCGTCACGTGTCGCACATCAAGTCGTTGCACAAGGGCGTTTGGAACCCGCACCTATTGAACGTTAGTATGCAGTGGCTATGGCTACGTAAAGAGAAGATTTCAATTCTCTTAAAATTGTCACATTGCATGTACGTCGTATAGCTCTCGAGATAACTGAACAATTATTCCAGATGGTGCATACGTTGAGTGATAACGGAGCTAACAGTATTTGGGAACATTCCCTGCTAGATCCCAGCAACTCCAAGATTAGTAGAAGGAAACCACAGCCTAAGGATCCCTTACAGTTAGTAATTATGTTATGACAAATCGTATTTTGTTGCGGAATATATTATTTTCACTCACAAATGCTCTTTGACGCTTGTGGAATGAATCAAATTTAGATACAGATCAGTTATCGGTATTCTTCTAGATTAAAAGTCAATTCCAATTCTAAACGTTTGAAATAAGCTTTTATTTTCTTAATTGTTTGTTTGCTTGTTTGTTTGTTTGTTTGTTTAATTTTTACATTATTTGCTTATAGTCCAGTGAAGGCAGATTTTATTAAGGCCAAGCATCAACACTTGGCCTTTATATTACGGCCGAGCAAGGAGGAAAGTTGCACGGAGGAGGAACTCAATAGACAGTTGCACAGTAGCGTTCGTACAAGTAATTTAGAAACTTCGTTGAGGCTATTGGCACAGGGAGCCAACCCCAATTATTTTTACAAGGTATATTTCAGTAATTATTCAAGTAAAATACACTGACGTATTGCAAATGATATAATTGTGGTATTGAGGAGGAACACTTTTGTTAAATTACATGCGTAATATACTTACAGGAAAAAGGGACCACACCTTTACATGTGGCAGCTCGTGCTGGGCAAGCTCTCCAAGTAGAACTTTTAATAGCTAATGGCGCAAACCCGAGTGTAGTTGATCTAAGTGGACAAACGGCTGCTGATATCGCTAAGTAAGTGACATGACAGTAACGTCTTTATTGTACGAAACGTAGGGAAAGTATATTTCACGTTAAAGAGTATTCTTTCTGTTATTTCAGAATGTCAGGGCATATAGATTTATCTGAACGTATAATTGAATGTATGTACGAAGTAACAGATAGGCTGACGTATCACATATGCTCTCGTAAACCAAGTCATCGAGGCGATGAACATCTCATAAACTCCGAATTGGCTTCTTTCTTGGATAAAAATGAGTTAACTTTGGAAGGAAGAAGCAGATTACAAATGGTATGTAGAAATTTATATTTTGATTATTTATCAATTTTATTTTGTACAGGATATGTAAGATTCGATTTATTTTTTGCTTAGTTGCCAAATCATTTGCTAGAGGAGTTAGCCATGGATGTTTATGACGAGGTGGATCGTCGGGAAACGGAAGCAAGTGAGTATCAGTTTCCAGTTTATTGCAAACTAGATTAAATATGCTAATCTTGATTTAGACGTGCATGAATTTTGTTACTAATTTAAGTTATTAATGATACACATATATTTCTGTGTCATGCTATTCCTTTGGAAGGGTGAGTAAAGAATGTTTGAATTTATTTGGCAATATAATTGTACAAAGTATAAAAACAAATTATTGAATTATGTCTAATACATTTATATAATAAATTACTGAATTATGTAATATATGCAGACAAGTAGATTTTCATATTTTATGCATAGTCTGGTTTTCAACCGCATCCCTCCCGGAGAAATGTACTGTTCCATTTCTGCCAGTTAATCCACAATTGTCGTCTACTAGAAACCAAGGAAGGCAAAAATTAGCGAGATTCACGCCGAAGGAATTCACCACTCTTATCGTAGATTTACTGGTTGAGGCGGGTCGGAGGCATATGCTTGCTAATAATGCACTTCAAAGTAATATTACCGAATTAATAGCGCATTTATTTTATGAGAGTTTTTCAAGTATTTTACATCATTTCTACATTTTTATATCATCTATTGTTCTTTAGATCCCGCGGTATCTATGCTTCGCAAAGAGCAACTTGGTAGGCACGGGTCGCAAGTGTCTGACGATGAACCTTTGTACGACAGTGTTGCATCTGACGATGATTATGCTGCTCTGACATCTACAGATAATACTTCATCTGACGTTTCAAACCAGCCTAAAACTAATAATGAGGTAATTTAAAGACTTCAGTTTTCGAGTACAAAGAAATACATTAACAAACGCGACTATATTCATCCTTGGAATGACAATACAAATTATCGGACATTCTTGCATAGATATATTTTAATTTTTTCTAATTGCATATAACATGTGAAAGTATATTAGTTTCGCAAATTGCTTACTTTAACTCGCATCAAGAGAGTGAGAGATGCAAGAAATATATAAGTTTACAAAACTCGATAGTCGTATTTACTTGTTTGTGGTAAAATATTAAAGGTACCGACACTAGTAACAAAAAGAGGAATAAGGAATTGGCTGAGCACATGGCTTTTCTGTAGGCGGTGTTATTAGGCAAGTGCACAGAACTGTTTGTGCATGTGCGATCATTGCCAAAAAGTGTAAATTTTGACCATTGTGAAACATTAATTAGCTGCTGATCTGAACTGATTCATATAATGATTCGCAATCCACTAAACACCATGATTTGCATATTGCGTAACAACAATGCAATGATAATAATATATCCGCCAATTTATAACAATTCGTTTGCGTGACCATTATAACATGCTCTCTATACTTGTTGCACAATATACGTTTAATTTAAAGCAAAGATTATTACTGTGCTGTATTGTTACAGGAAACATTTACACCAGTCGCTAAGGGTCTTCCGTCCATGGTAGAAGTTTTGAAAAAACAATTGACCCTGTCCGAATCAACCGTACGAGATCTCCGCGAGCAGGTACACACCCTGCAAACCACCGTCGAGCAACTCACTCGAGAGAACAACGAGCTGAAACATATGCTACAGGTAACTGACTCAAAATTCTAGTTATCTGTTTTATAACATATCAAATATCAATGTTTAATCGCATGATAAATGCTGAAAATGCAATTTTTTTTTACTGATCTAGGTCAAAGGTTCTGATGGCAACATGAACGGGCATGTTGGTGGCGAACAGGAACCTGAATTAGAACCGGTGCACGATATCAAAACGTCCACTGTACGTGGAAATCAACGACCGGCATCTATGTACGAGACTAGAGAAGGCCTGCGGAAACCAGCGTCATGGTCAACAACTATTTGCCAGGTAATTAACGTTTTTTTTTTCTTTTTTCCCCCCCGAAACAAGTTGACAAAGTATATCCATACTAATCTGTTTGCGTTTATTTCATTCAGACGAAACGCGACACCGAGACATTATCGCGGAATAACACGCAAAGCTTGTGGGAATGTGGCGCGCCCAATCTGCCGCCCAGCGAAGAGGTAACTCGCCGAACGGAACAAGTTACCAGGCGAATCCAAGAGCTGTGGATGGCTATGCAAGATCCAAGCCAGCGAGAAGCCTTTGTGCCTTGCGCCGAGAGGATACGCGTTGCTGTTGCCGAATTAACCGCTATATTTCCTCAGGTAAGATTATTGTTCATTCGTTGAACGTGCTTCTTCATTCGCTGGGACAGAAGCAATTCCCACTGTATTTGTTGTAGAATCCAATTGAGGAGAATATCAGGTCCGCCTTACGCCAGTTAAACGGCAATACCGGGAGACTTCAAGCTGAGTGTTCCGGCCTTCAAAGATGCACCAGTGATGCCGAGCACATGGATCGTTGTTTGCAACAAGTACGTTCATGCGCTTACGATATTGCCAAAGCAACCAAGTTACTTGTCACGCAATTTCAAACATAGATTCTCTCAATGTCACAGAAAAAGTATCGAGAGATGCCTGTATCTCTTATCGAGTCTATTAGATGTCTCTTTCTTTTCGAGTCGTAATTACATAGTTATTGCAATGCTTTATATACATATATATATTTACTTAACAATAATAACATTCATTCATTTATTGTCTTTGTTAAGTTTAATAAATATTGGAGCAGAATCACTTTTTTTTATTATTATTAAAGTATTAATTGCCAGAGTGGATTACTAAAAGTATACTCTAAAATTATTTAAGTAACTATGTTTGAATGCGATCTAACAGATAAGACATGACATTGTTTGAATAGATTATCAATATATAGTATCATGTAGTTATGTAGTATATCGTTTATAATACCCGACAAAGACTGAATAGCGGCAAACCAATGAATTCTACATATATGCAGCTTAAGTTTACAAGTTTTGTCTAATACGTAAGTCTTGCTTAGGCAAAATTTTACAAAGGTATGAACCTTATCATTGAAATGTTTAACTGCAGTAGAAGCTCTATTATTTTGAAGGCTGGAAAATTCCTTCTTAACGAATATCTTCACCACATGCACAATTCTATTCAATCACCATTTATGTGTCTGCATATATCGTGTGCCAAAATTTATCGAGCTCTCAATGCATTATCGAAAGAATTTAAATGTATTTATAGCAGTTTTCAATCTGAGATAACTTGTGTTAAACATCAAAGAAATTTTTTTTACATTTGATACATCTGAGATTTTATCTTTAGCGTCAGTTAAACTACGTAAAAATTAAGTTAACTTTCACACTGCCTTTCTATGTTTTAATGTTAATTTAGCAACAAAAATGTCGCAATAACATTAAAATTATAATCTAAATTTATGATCTATATCACTTTATGATGTGTTATTATATATTTTTCTCTCATATATTATTAATTTATATAAAATGTTTTAATTGGTCTTTATACATTTTACACTCTTTTGGCTATATTTTACAATCTTTTCTTGGCTATATGACTGTTAGTGCAATATTAAAAATACAAAAATTACTGAATATTTTATCTAACTTGTTAAATTTGCACAACAAAATATTTAAATGATAAGATAAGGCAATGTTATAACGTTACGATGATATGCATTTTTATTACTGAAGTACACGCGAATGTATAGTAATAATGAAAATACTGTAACTGTAATTGTAATATATGGAATCCGTAAATGAAATGTATTTTCGTAAAACGATATTTATAATAATTATATAATAAAATGTCTTGTATAACTGTATTATATATATACATAAATTAATGTGTAGAATACAATTATGTACTAAGTTTTTTATGTACTTTTTGGCCAGTTATAACGATGAGTGACATATCTTAGATCTATTCTACATAGATATTATATATGTATCGTACATATATATTTTTTAGCTAAACGCAGCTCAACAATTAATGTAATAAATAATATTGCTACATAACATTATATTAAGGGACCCACCAGGCCCTTGGGTTATCGATCCTTAGTATGTAGTTGTGCGGTTAATAATTTACTTTAAAACTTTAATTTGATATGAAATAAAAGTACACATTTTAAACAATAAATTAGAAAAAAGAGTTAATAAAAATCTTAATTTTTTCAAACCGAAATAAAACTAGAAATATATTCTTTAGTTAAATTTTCAGATAAAATAAAAAAAACTGATTTTTCAGACTCGTTATCCTGGTGTGCCCCTTGAGTTATAACATAAACATAATATTTAACGCTACTCTGAAATTAATCGAAAATAATTATAGAATAAGTGATAAAATAATATTCTTGTCAGATTCTGTGCTGTAATAAAAATTGCGATTATGATTATATATAGGGTTTGTCCTGTTATTACAATGTTTTAACTGTATTAATATATATATATATATATATATATATATATATATATATATATTTATTTATTAACAAATATAGTAGATAAAATATGTCATCATAAAATTTACAGACGTCAAGGTAAATCGCGTATGCAATATTTTTGTAGCAAGGTATGTGATAATGCATAATGAGAAATATTTTTTGCCGCTCTTTCTCTATCAAATTTGAGCCAGTTTTATTAAATTTAAGCCAGTAATTAAGTTTATCATTGCGAACAAAAAAGTTGAAACCTTTTTTTCGATAAATCTAGAATTATTCGACATTCAATAGGAGATATTTTCTCTAATAAACTTATTATTTAAGTATATTGTAAATATATTTATCGATAATAATTTAAACTTCCCATGGCTTTAAGTCGTTGTTTCCTATTGGTGAAGCTGAAACCAGAGAGTAGAGCCATAGGGCCTATTCTTATTTCAAGGGATCGATCATGTATTTCTATTCAACATCGTTAGAAAGAGGCCACATTCCGCATATGCGCGCATTTTCTATAATAAACGTTACGTATACTATATAAATAAATGCGCGCATATGTGCGTTACCAGAGAGAAACCTGAGAGAGGCCATCCCGGCCTTTTTCGTGTGTTGCTGTGTTGCATTTTCCGACGCGCCGCCTGAGAAAATGCAACTCAACTACGTCGTATCGCTCGGTAACCGCACATGGTTTGCGTCCGTGCTAGGTTCGTGCCGAAGCCGAACTAGCCAGCTGGAGGGGATATTCTGGCCGCGGCGGCCGCGCTTCCATCTTGCGTATTCCAATTAATAACGAATTACGATAATTAAAATTACAAAATTAAGATTACATTCTTCAAAATTATTACGAACTTTGTATCTCATAATTTTGAAAAATATAATCGTAATTTTATAATTTTAATTTTCAGATAAATGTCAAATTTTGCAAGCAAGAAGCTATTATTTGAGCGTTGATTCAAACCTTCACATTTACGTGAAATTTATAATAATTAACGATAATTTTTAAAATGTGAAATTCTATAGATAAAGAATAAACACCGTTATTATCTATTAAGAAATCGTCTTATGTTGATTTCGTATAATATATCCGGCATTAGTATCATACAATTTCAAATTTATTACACGTTTCCTTATAATTCCTTATTACAATATAACTTTCTTATAAATAATGTTACATATGGACGGGTAAAAGCCATAGTGGTGTAAGTCAAATTTTTGAAAATATTGTCTTGTATGCATAGATGCAATTTATATATTGTATAAATTTTGATCGCATATAAAGCTAAGTAGCGAAGCACCTCGCGAGGTAGAGGAGTGTTTCGCGAGGCAAGGGAAGCATCTCGCGAGGCAAAGGAGCGTCTCGCGAGATAAAAGGAGGGTTTCGCGAAACAAGGGAAGCATCTCGCGAGGCAAAGGAGCGTCTCGCGAGATAAGAGGAGGG
>NW_020227277.1:0-3053 GCF_003070985.1 Temnothorax curvispinosus
TCTGGTAATAATCGCCGGACCTCTTGTATGCAAGTAGAGTGAGTCAAACCGAGTAGAAAAGTCTTCTATCATTTTGCGAAATTCGCAATACTTATTGAGAAATTAATTGAAAAAGATCGGCCAATCCACGCGCGTAGAAGCCGGCGCGGCCAGAAGAGACGCCCACACTCCCACCGTAACCCCCGTACAAGGCGCGCGGCGAAGCAGTGGAAGGGACGCTGCCGCTGGCTCGCGAGCGGCGCGTAAAGCTCCTTGCACAATAGCTTTGTCGGCAACTTTATCGTTGTCGCTATCGCTATCGCTATCGCCTATTGTGCAAGGGGCTTAACGCTAAAGCTCCGCGTCGAATTATTCTCTCTCTCTCGCGCGCGCGCGAAATAAAAAATATTACGCTGTCAGAATAAAACGCCATTTACGGTCCGAGCTTGGATCTTACAATTAGTAGCCTAATAATAATATTTTTTGTGTATTACACATAATTTTTTTTCCAACAATTTAGTAGACTGCGCGCCGACTAAATTGTCTGCAGACTTGCAACACAACAGCTCCCGTTCTAGTAGTAAAATCCTCTCCCTCCCCGTAATTAAATTGATTTGATTTAACTATTACTACGTTTAAACGCGAGCGTTACTTCTGTAGTAACTTACGATAATTTCTTTTCGTAAACGGGATTTTGTAGTAACTTACGATAATTTACTTCGCGTAAACGTGTAGTATATGACGCTAAGCATCTAAATAAATGTAAAGAATTTATTACGAAAAATTTTATGTAGTGCACAAGAAATATTATTAGGCTACTAATAATAAGATTCAAACTCGGGCCGTAAATGGCATTTTATTCTAATTTGATTATGCTGTCATTTCCTCGCCACCTTGCGGTATACAGCACGGCGCTTTTTTTTTTAAGTGGTATCCCCAGTAGGTCTAATCCACTCTCATAAAATTTAATGTAACAATTGTTCGAAGTGCCTCCCTCGTTCTTGTAAACAAAGTTCGGCCCTTCGAGTAATGTTGCGCGTCGCGCGATACGCCATTTCTGGCGTGATGGTATTAAAAGCTGCGAGAATTGCTTCTCGCATTTCAGCTTCTGTACCATCACGCCTGTGCTCGACTATGGCTTTAATGTGTCCCCACACGAAATAATCGAGCACATTAAGATCTGGCGATCGCGGCGGCCAAATGATTGGGCCACCTCGACCCACCCATCTGTCCGGATAATGCGCGTTTAAAAAATCGCGTACTTGTCGAGAGAAATGTGCAGGAGCTCCGTCATGCTGAAAAATAATTTCTCTTCTTGCATGGAGAGGAATATCTTCGAGGAGAGCAGGCAACTCATTTTGAAGAAAATTCCTGTATATCTCTCCATTTAAACGGGGCGGTAGGAAGTAAGGACCAATCTAAAAATTGCCCCCAAAAAAAATGATTTTTAAAGCTGCGAAAGAAAATTCCTTAAATAATTTTAAATAGGTCTGATGATTAAAATTCAATATGAAGAATAGGGCAAGGAAAGCCGTAACGGGATGCTCGTGTTAAATTATTTTTAATCAACAAATATTTTTCCAACCACAGTAAACTGCGCGCCGACAAATCGTCAGACTTGAAACACAATTTTGGTTGGTGTAGTAAAATTCCCTTCCACCTCCTTAATTAAATCGTTACGATTTAATTTTTGATGCTAAGCATCTAAAAATTGTAAAGAAATTTAGTGGGAGAGAATTTTACTACACCAACCAAAATTGTGTTTCAACAAGTTTGACGATTTGTCGGCGCACAGTTTACTACGGTTGAAAAAATATTTGTTTATTAAAAATAATTTAACACGAACATCCTGTTACGGCTTTCCCCCTTGCCCTATTCTTCATAATAAAATTTTTTAACTTACTAAGTAAATTTACTACTTACGATTCGGTCTGCTGTTATTCCCGCCCATACATTTATCGCCCAGCGATATTGAAATGCGCGTTCTCGAACGACGTGCGGATTTTCTTCTGCCCAATACACGTAATTTCGTGTATTAAACACGCCGTTCGGGGTGAACGTAGCTTCATCCGTCCACAGAATACGGTCGGGGAAAAAATTATTCCGCCGACACTGCGCGAGAAATCCTGTACGTGTTTCGCTGATTGTTAATATTTATTAAAAAATCACGCAAAAACATTAAATAAAAATACCTTCACAAAAATAGATGCGATGTTCTTGATCTCTCGGAAAGAGTTGCTGTACTCCCTGATGATGATACGGATGCTGTCTGTTCCGACGTAAAACACTGTGCACTTTGTGTCGCGAGAAACCAAGCAGCCAAGACACATAGCGTACGCTGTATTTGGGGTGTTCTTCGAACACCTGCAGGATTCTTTCCTCATCGTTTACACGAATCTGCATCGGTGCACCAGCGTTTCGCCGATTTAAAACCACACTTCCCGTATCTCTGGCGCGTTGCACACACCTCGAAATTACTTTGTCATCGGGATGTCGACGCTCGGGAAATCGTTCCGCGTAAACACGAGCCGCGCCAACAGCGTTTTCTCCGGCTATTCCGTACGCGATAATCATATCGGTGTATTCTCTTGCAGTATATCCCGCCATTTCTTTACAATTTTTATAAGACACACAGATCTCGAACTCTCGGCACCTACTCTTGTGGAACGACGAGATCGAAAGAAACCCGGTAACAAATGCTTGATGAGCAGCGTTTAAAACAAATGAACGTAGCAACGAATAAAGCATTTGTTATCGTCGCGGTTTTCTTTCGATCTCGTCGTTCCACAAGAGTAGGTGCCGAGAGTTCGAGATCTGTGTGTCTTATAAAAATTGTAAAGAAATGGCGGGATATACTGCAAGAGAATACACCGATATGATTATCGCGTACGGAATAGCCGGAGAAAACGCTGTTGGCGCGGCTCGTGTTTACGCGGAACGATTTCCCGAGCGTCGACATCCCGATGACAAAGTAATTTCGAGGTGTGTGCAACGCGCCAGAGATACGGGAAGTGTGGTTTTAAATCGGCGAAACGCTGGTGCACCGATGCAGATTCGTGTAAACGATGAGGAAA
>NW_020227278.1:0-2298 GCF_003070985.1 Temnothorax curvispinosus
GATCTATTGTTCATATCTAGTTATATTTGGAATTATATATGTCCATACATAATCATATAGAATATTGTATTTGATGTTCTAAGATTATGCTTATATAGAATACCTACTACTTAATATTAAATAATATCATGCGCTTACAGATAAATAAAAAGTTAAGAAAGAATTCAGGATACACATTCTAAGAATAATATTTAGGCAAAAATTCCTGAGCATTATTTTCTTATTGATTTTAGAAGTCCTCCAAAGAAGATTTTTTTCCGTTTTTCCCCGATGTTCTCTCTCTTTCTTCCATAGGTTTCTAACTCCATCTTTTACAGCTATCTGATCGTAGAAGATCTTCCAGAAAGAAATTCAGGCAGGTAGAAATAGAAAACCAGTTCGTACTAGCTCCACGGGATGAGATTCCCCTTTAATGGGGGGCTCCACGGGGCAGCATACTCCATGCTCTCTTAGTCTCTCCCCCACTTACTTTCTAACTCTACCTTCTAACTCTACCTTCCCTATCGGATTTTGAGTTATAATTCTGATATAAAATTTTCTGTTACATTTACCGTCAAATTTAAAAATATCAGCCTCAATGGTCGAATTGTGAAAGAGACGCTCCTCCGGCTAGGCTGGGCCGGCCGGGCTGGGCGTCGCTTTCGATATACTTAATTATTGAGCGTCTGGAATGTGGTCAATCACAATAAGTCGTTTACAGTTTGTTTCTAAAAGACGGTTATTGTGGTTATTGAAGTAATTATCAATTTAATTACGCGTATACTATTACGGCTTTAGCTTTTGAGATTGCGTTTCAAAACCGGCATTATAATACTCTGATGGTTTCTGCACACAGGACGCGGAAACACTTGCCGCGTGGCAACAAGCGACGTGATAGCCAATCAACGAGTTGCTTTTCCATAAGAACCAAAAGTTATTATATATAAGTTATATATATATATATATATATATATATATATATATATATATACACACACACAATGATATTAATGATTACATATGTGTGTCGATTGCATCGAGCATTTATATAATTAATATACACACATTTCTATTTTTTCTAAAAAACAATTTTACATGAATCAACAATATTTAAGTGCAATATCTGACAAATAACTGATTTGTAGCAATATACACAAAGTACATAGATTAAATAAATTTATATTTGAATCAACAAAATCGTATCAGCTGAATCAGAGCGAGAAAGAGAGAATAATATTCTCGATTAAAGGGAAAGAGGCAGTAAGAGCCGGCGCGGTAAATAGGGCGCAAGTTATATATATTTTCCTTATCGTCAATACATAAAAATATTCGCGAACGTTTCGACCATTTTTGTGGTCATCTTCAGCGCAATAAATTAGAAACGTGTAAATTAGAATCTCTATTGTAACGCGGTCATTAGGCTATTATATACTCGCACGTCGTACGTTCCTTTTTCCATGCGGTCATTCCTGTGTGTGTGCGCTACTCCATAGGCAAGCAACCTTGAGTCCCTCCCAAGTTAGAAGGCTAGGTTAGAGGACCATGCTGCATTTGGTCCTTCATTATATGTTATATGATACCTGCGTACATACAGGAGCCACACACTGATTTACGGTTCACATCGATGTATAAAATTGAACACTGTGAGTTACTTACAATGAAATCGTAAACGGTATAGCGCACAAATCGGCAGATAACAGACGCAAGTAATCCTGGCATTGCTTCGAGAGATAATACTTGATCGTAAACGGTACAGTGCACAGATAACGGACGCAAGTTGTCTCGACAATGTTTCAAGAGGTAATGACCGATCTAATGTTTCGCTTGCCTCGAGGTTGAAAAATCGATGTATAAAAATTCGGTGAAAAACAAATACCGGTATAAGAATATTCGTTGCAAAACAAATAACGGCAATGCCAGTCAGAGACCTTGTAACACAGTAATCTATGTATATTCACAATAATAAATAATAAATAAAGCGTGAAACGCGGAGCTCTCAAATTTTTGGAAGCCCCTCGATTACATCGAGATAGTTCTCGGGTAAATCCTCGATGTCCGTCTGCATATTCAGACCATTCTTCTGTCTTTTAATACATATCATCTCAGATATTAACCGTTTACTGATATATGGTTCGCTGTCCAAAATTTCCACCGCATTCCACTCGAAATCATGACCAAACTCTAATCTATGCTCCGTGATTACTGAGCGGCTGGTTGTGTTTCTTCTTACGTGGGCCTGATGTTCTTTAATTCTGGTTTGTAGTTGCCTACCAGTCTGACCCACGTAAGAAGCATCACAGTCCCCACAGTTAATTTTAT
>NW_020227279.1:0-14483 GCF_003070985.1 Temnothorax curvispinosus
CATTCGCGACCATTTCCGAGCACAACCGTATCGCCCACACTCGGGTGAAACTCTTCGAACCAATCACGTCGGTGAGAGATGTGTCGTGACGCCCCACTGTCGGTTAGCCAGGCGTCTTTGTTATCGACCTCGAGTAGTCGCCGCATTTGTTCTGTCGACGGATCCGCGCTTTGTTTCGGCGGTTGCTTTTCCGTTCTCGTCTCGTCTTTTGTGACCACAAACGCATACTCTCGCGATCCACTTCCATCTCGGTCACCGCGTTTTTTGTTCTTTGACGGACACTCCCGCGCGAAATGTCCTTTTCCTCGACACTTGTAGCACTCGACGTCTTTCTTTGAACGGCTGTTCTTCGAGGTTCCGGAAGTCTGCGATTTGTTTTTCGCACCGCTGCTCTTCACAACCGCCAACGCTTCCGTGGCGTCACTTCCATTTGCAAACCTCGCTTCTTCTCGAATGAGTCTGTCCGTTAGATTCTCTACGGTTTGTCTCCCTTCCTCGACGTTGTCCCACACGGTTTGGAATGCGCCGAATCTTGGCGCCAATGTTGCTAGAACTTTCGCCATCACGGTGTGGTTCGACATCGCTTCTCCAACGTCTCTTAGCTGAGCCGCCATGTTCTTCACTTTGGCCACGTGTTGCACGACCGTATCACCCGACGCCATTTTGTAGTCGTAAAACTTTTGCATCAGGAATAGCTTGTTAGCCGAGGATTTTTGCTCGTGCACTTGGCACAGGGTATCCCACATTGCTTTTGCCGTGTCGCACGTTATCAATGACTCTAGCTGCGACGGCTCGATCGTTGTCGAGATTAGCACCATTGCTTTGGCATTGTCTCTTCTCCATACCGCGGTTTGCGGATCTTGAGCGCCGATCGGTTGCGTTCGCGTGCCTTCGACTATGTCACTCACTCCCGCCGCCATGAATACGGCTCTCATCTGGAACTTCCAGGTGAGGAAGTTCGTACCGTCGAGTTTTTGCACTTGTCGCACAGACACTTTTTCCGACATCTTTTATGTCCTCGTTTTTAACTCGCGACCGTTCGATCACTTGCCCCGCGCGTGGTTTTGCGCAATATGGCTGCGACCCGGTTCGCCACGCGAAGACGCAGCGAACACGTATTTTAATGTCCCTGCGCTCTCGCTCATCTCATAGCTCAACTCGGATGACTGGGCCCATAACCTGTTGAGTCACGCTGTGAGAATTGAGGTTCGAGGATTAGGATGATGGCGGATATTCAATTCGACGCACGTGTATACTGAAGAGAACAATTTATTAACCGACCGTACAGAGTGAATCGATCGACGAGGGGTGCATTCGGGGAGACGCTATTAACGCTATAAACGCAAACGCTATGGGTGCATTCGGGGAGCACGCTATTAGCACAATTATCGTCTAAAACTGTTCGAGGAGACGCTTTGTGGCGCTGTGATAGTCGATGATGACGTCACTGTAAAGGCAGTGTGACGTCATCACTCGCGCTATTTTCGCTATTATTTTTGAGGTGAGGCACGAAATACTATTGGCGCTTAAGCTGCGTTCGGGGAGCTTGCTATCGCTGTCGCGCTATTGGCTCTTCGAACGAAGTTCATAGCGTTTGCGTTTATAGCGTTAATAGCGTCTCCCCGAATGCACCCTATGAACTTCGTTCGAAGAGCCAATAGCGCGACAGCGATAGCAAGCTGCCCGAACGCAGCTTAAGCGCCAATAGTATTTCGTGCTTCACCTCGAAAATAATAGCGAAAATAGCGCGAGTGATGACGTCACGCTGCCTTTACAGTGACGTCATCATCGTATATCACAGCGCCACAAAGCATCTCCTCGAACAGTTTTGGACGATAATTGTGCTAATAGCGTGCTCCCCGAATGCACCCGAGACTGTTCGATACTGTTATAGGCGCCCCTGGCGGATAAAAGTAAAGCTCCGTCAGTGGCGTGGCAGTCTTTCATGCGCGCACGACAGGTACGCACTAAACTCAAATAGTAAGACAGAAAGTACGAAAACCTTTATTTTACTCAACAAATTCTACAAGAATATCTGGAACAAAGTCTGCATCCTTCATTTTTCGAATCAACATGTCAAAGCCTTCCAAATTACTTGGATCAATTTTGTTTGTATCGTGTATCATTCCTTGTTTGGTTGTAATTGTCATTTGTCGAAGTTTAGCAAAATTTAGAGATCTAATGTCTTGCGCTGTCAAGGAAATATCGAACTCTCTTTCCAATATTTGCTTAATTTCTACTGCCATCATCGAATCCATACCCATTTCGACCAGTGGCATATTTGATGGCACCGCGTTTATGTTCTTTAATCCTATTTTGAAATGAAGTAAGAATTGTATAATAAAATCAATTTTATGTTATTTTAATTAATCTTTTAAAATTGAATATATAACAAAAATTTTAATTAAGAATCAAATTATTACATTTCTTGGTAAATATGCATAAAAGGTCAGCACTCACCGATTTTATCGCCACTTAAATATGTTGTAAGGGGAGGGAGTCTTTTTGAGTAATTCTACGCAAAAAATAAGTGAAGGACGGCATTGGTTTAGAAAAAATAGCAAATTGAAGTTTCACAATTTTATTACTTTTTTTATTATAAAGTATTATAAAGTAACATTAGTTTTAAGAGAAGTAATTTGTTGATATGTGTGTATAGACAGTACACGTGTAGGCGGAAAAGGGCTATCGTCTCTTCTCCGCACCCAGGGGTGGATGGGGGTGGACCTTGGTTCGCGTGAAAAGTTTCTCACCCATACAACAATTGGGTTAGGTCAGATCTTTGATTACATTGAAGTTTACCCCACCCCACTCTGCTTATAGGGCAAAACAAGGTCTATATCATTGTACGATTGAAGTTTTCAACTTTCCACGCGAATCGAGGTCCACCCCCACCCATCCCTGCATGCGGGGTAGCCTCTCCCCCGCCTACATATGTACTGTTTCTACACACATATCAGTAAATTACTTCCCTTAGCACTGACATAAACTGTTATATTTTTCAGTTACATTTGTTCTTAACTTTGAAATAAACAATGACCGCCGATTAAGTTATAAGAAAAAGTTATAAGAAAAAGTTATTCAAGATCACGTTCTTGACAACATATGTCAAGGTCATTAAAATCAATGAGCTTACCCTCTTTCTGTATAATTCCCTTTTTTATGTGTGTATTTTTTTACAAATAATTGTAAACAGATAACTATCAAAAAAAGTAATAACTATTAAAAAGTGTAACAATTATAGCTCTTAAACTTGTTAAGATAACTTTTACTCTGTTCATCGCTCTGATATTGTTAAAACTGATTGAGATGTAGACAACCAATGGATGTCACTTTATTTATAGCGAATTTGGTTAAACATTTGAATGCGCTAGTACGCACTAGTGCGACCAACTGAATTCGTTATTAATTACAATTACATGTACAAAGGAAACTATGTGACAAACAACAGTAGAATAAATCGATATGATTATTATTTGAATAATACGTAACAAAAATTCTAGACAAAATTATTTATTAGTTGAATACTTTTGTGTTAAAAGACAAGGGACATTAATTTATTTTGCTTTCTGCTTTATCTCCTCTTTCTTTCTTTCAGAGATCTTATTTTATCGCTGACTAAATTTTCAGAAAAAACAACTTTTTTCTAAATATTAATTATAATCTAAAAATTTTGATTAGGACCTAAATTATACAGTAATTAAAACGAGAGAAACACGTAGAGGCCTCCTAAGACTTAAAGTGTTAAGTCTGCAGTAATTGTAAGATAATTTTCCAAATGTTATAAGTATTCCTGTAATTTTGTGCAAAAAATATATTTTTTAAAATATTACTTATTCCAATAAATATACTTGGAATAACATTTTGATTTTACTTTTATTTCATGACCATTATATGTATTTAGTATTTGTCTTTGTTTAGCTTTGCATAAAACTGCTTACCCATCATATGAGCAACTGTTTCATAAATATTCATTGATCCGCCAATTTTTGCTTTTTCAGCAACAACCATACTGCTTACAACAAATCGATCTTGTAACAGAAACACTTCTAATGTCTCCAAACATGAAGATATTCGTTGTTGCAATGTACCTCCAATAACCAATTCCTTATTTTCTTCTTGCATATTTGCCACGAGTCCGACATCACCAACAGCACCCCATTGTATCGCTAAACCGTGTAATAATCCTATTTCCATCCTTTTCTCACAAATTCTCTCTATTACGGAATTAGCCATCCCATAATTTGTCTGGCCTGTGTTTTTTCTTCCACATGACACGGAGGAAAAAACGACAAAATGTTGAAGTTGCAGACAGATCTTCCTCGACAATTCGTCCATTTTTTTTTGTCATCCATGCTTTTGATTTGAATGAATTCTCGAACGTTTGAGGTGATTGATTTTGAAATATACAATCTTTTAAAACAACTGCAAGATTAAATATGGCATCCACTGGTGCTCTTTCTTCAGCAAATTTTAATAGGGATTCACAATCTTCATGTTTCAAATTATCATCGACTGTAAAAATCTGTACATCCACACCGTAAGATCGCCATAGCTTTACTCTTGATTGCTGATAACCTGTTCTGATCCCGGTTCGTGATGTTAATACCAGATTTTTTGCACCTCGAAGAGTCAACCAATCTGCTAGCTCTAAACTAAATCCGCCAAGTCCACTTAAAATAACGTAGCATTTATGCTCCAAACAATAATATCGTGGATGAGCGAGTAGTGGAGCATCCAAAGGCTCTTCCTTTTTGTGAACTCTGATAATTATCTGCGAATAAGCAATTAAAAAACAATCGTTTTTTCTATAAAGTAATAAATTATAAATAACAAAGATTTCATATTTTATTTTATTATTGATATTATTTTGCATTTTATCATTAATTTTTTATTAATTAATTTTAATTAATTAATAATTAACGTTATTTATTAATATAAATACAAAAAGTTTCTTGGTCAAATATAATTTAAATAAACCTACATTTGTTACTACCTTTATAGCATTAATTAGAAACAAAGAATTGTTTCTAATTTAATATGATAAAATATTCTGTATCATAATTACATATTTTTGTGTATATTAAGAAATAATTGTACCTTGCCAATATGTTTTCCAGCGGCCATATATCTAAAGGCAGCTTCTATTTCATTTCTTTCAAAGACTCTTCTGCATAGTGGTTTAATAGCACCGTCTTTTAAACCTTCTGTTATTGTTTTCCACAACTTTGACTTTTGTTTTGCTTTTGAATAAAATAAGTTGTCTAATATAATGCCATAAAAGCTGATATCTTTAGAAAAGATAGATATATCCAAAGAATTATTGGAAAACATATCAAATTTTCTAATTTCTAGAAAACGGCCACCATTTGCTAAACAGCGAACAGATGCTTGTAATTTCTCTTTGGCTAAGGAATTCAATACGATATCCACCCCACGACCTTTTGTACGCTGCATAATCATTTGTTCAAAGCTTGTATCTCGAGAGTTTCCGATATTATCTTCGGGAATGGAAGGAAACGTTTCTCTTATAAACTGTCGTTTCTCGACAGTTCCAACTGTCGTAAACACTTCGCAACCTTCGTGAAGCGCAAGATGGATCGCAGCTTGACCAATGCCTCCAGTACCAGAATGGATTAAGATTTTGTCTCCCTTTTTCATTTTACCCCTCATGTATAAAGCATATATAGTAACACGTGCTGTACACACACGGAACGGTTGCTGCGTCTTCCATTGTCCACTTGTCAGGTATAATCCAATTGAGATATTTATCGGCCACAAGAATGTTCGTCATTCCTCTATGCATAAAAATTTTGAAAATGTATTTATTTATTTAAACGTTACTTTAAAATGACGTATATCTTGCATATTTTTAATTTAATATTAAATTTTAATTAATGTTACTTAAATTAAAACATTATTAATACTAATTAACGGTACTCATATAAAATAGAAATTAATCCTGTCAATTGCAAAGAGTTCTTTTTATCGTATATCTATATGTATTAATACTCTATATCTTATATACCCGTGTGAACATAATCCCATTATCCTCTGCTTATGCGTATTAAAACCAACAAATTCCAAGCCAATAAAACAGTCGTTACTGCGTTCGTACGTTGCCATAATTTCAGCGTTGAGCCTGCCAATAGCTACCATGATATCTTTAAAATTAACAGACGTATAAATTACATCAATGAGGTTTTCATGGTTAATGCGAGACATTCTGCTCTGTGCCCAGCAAATAGTACTCAGATCTTCTTGTACCTATTATAAGTAAACATTAATTATTATTATTTATAATAAAATGTAATAGAACACCTTAACATACCATCTGCGTAACGTAAGCACTCTGAACAAGTTTTAATTCCAACGATGGTAATGGAAAATGCCTGTAGGATCCCCAAATGTTACCGGAATGTATAACGTTGATGGGTAGGTTCAACTGTAGCTGCTTCGTGTACAATGGTTCTTGCAAAGAAAATGTAGGCGCTTTGTAATCTTGAATAAATACGCTTCTAATTAATTCGCCGCCTGGTTCTTTTCGCAAACAATTAATAAAACCGAGTAGCCCGCATTTGAAGTCTTCTTCCGAGACGAGAATTATCTCCGTATCTACACCAGTCTCGTTTTGCACATTCATGATTGATTTCAGTTCATCTACCCATGAAAATTCGTAATTGTTTACATGTACAATCCGCTGGTTTCTCGCAATATTAAGCTTCTTGTCATTTATTTGTTTTTCCAATATGATATCCAACTCATACGTTTTCAGGCACAAATAATCGTAGACCGCATCGGATTCCTCCAAAGTCAGTAGAAAACCCTTTGGCATTAATAGAGACAGCAACTGTTTATATAATTTTTTGCTATTTTTTGTCAAAATATCGAAACCAAGGACTATCAAACAATTCTCGTCCTTCGATAACTTAGTAATTTCCGTTGTAGAAACACGTTGTCGGGCAAAGAAATATTTGGGAATTTCTCGTGGATCGTCACGAGTTTAGTGTGGTGTCGAATCTGCGGTAAATCATTTAAGATTTCACTAATAAGTAGAGAATTTAAATCTTCTGATATCACTTTGTCACTATCATCGACAAATTCGATAATTTTAATATTTATCATATTGCAACATTCGAGTGCAATGTGCGTCGACATTCGTATTGCATCTTGCAACGACATAATACCTAAATCACCATGAGCAACGTATTCTTCAAGAATGGTATTAACTACTTTTTGTCGGCGAGGTATAGGTGTAGCCACAGTGCCACAAATTTCTATTCCTCCAGATATTATAGCGTCTAAAGACTTGTAACGACGAACAGAGAATTCTGCAACGTAGCGAATGAAATTTATTTGTCAAGCAATTGGCCGCATTATATCACTTATTTTACTTACGTCTATCTTCAATTGGATAATCCTGAATTATCTGTGTGTGATATTTCGGATAGATAATCAGTTTGCGAATTCTTGTTGGAACATAATGGCTTCTTGAATTCTGTCCTAAAATCATCATCTGTAACATACTGTCCATAAATGCCATCCAATTAGATGTCCATGCGACATGACCGTTTGATCCAGTAACCGATGCGCTTTTTAATCCACAAAATGCGCCGGCATATTGATAACCGCGAAGTCTTAATTCCTTATAGATGTCTTTTGTATTGATTTCTTCCTCATCATCGATACATTCAGCAAGATTAGCTGATATTTTTTCATTTTCAACATTGGTTGAAATTCGTACTGTTCCAGTAACAATAGCATTATCTCCTTCGATTATTTTGTAACGATGCGTCTTTTTAAAGCATTGTTCCCGCGCACCACCCGCCGGATGCCGCCCGAACGATTCTTTTAAACTTAAAACACGGCACCGGTGCCTTCTCCGCGCAGCGCCGATAAACGCCGGAGGGAGCCGATCCACGCCGAGGACGGGCGCGCGGGACCGCACCGATCCCACTACCGCGCGATCCGCCTGACGATTGGCCTCCCTCCCACCGAACCCGCCGCGCCGAGCGGTATATAAGCCGCGCTCCGGCAAGAGAAGAGATAGCGACTTCGTCTCCTACGGGCCTTCAGCCATCTCCGACGAAGCCTACCATCCCGATCCCCAGGCGACACACAAAACGAGGTCCAGAGTATGGGCCTCGACTGAGCGTTTTCAGATGTCTCCGGATTCCATCGCACTTACTCCCGACGGCTACGGCCCAACGAGGTCGAGCGTGTTCGGCCTCGTAGCGAGGGTTCTCGCGACCGTGACCCCGGGATCCCGCAATTCCCCGTTGCATATAACGCGTTCCCGCCCAGGTCTCAGCCTTGCCGGCATACAGCACGAGGTGCATACGCCCCGGCAAAACACCGCGTCCCTCGACTATTGTAAGCCCGCCTTCGTTTTATCGTCCGAATGTACGGGCACCACCGAGCACTGTAGATATACCGCGTTTGTTCGTCCGTCCTACCGCCCGAGTGCACATGCACTACCGATTCTTGTAAATACCGCGTCCAGTTGTAGACCCGCGTTCCGATATTCCGTATACCGCGTCGAGTGCACCGGCACTACCGACCACTGTAATATACCGCGTCCCGTTATTCTTTGTGTGTAATACCGAATCCCGAGTTGAATAAAGTGAATGTTACTGGTACGTTGCAAATTGATTATTGTCTCTGGGCCTTTCAGTCGAACTCCCGATCCGGCGAACTAGTCCGCGTTCGACGATAAAGTCAGGCCGTTACAATTTCTAACCTATAATATTGCTACCTAGATATAGGGGGAGTTCGGCTCGGACCGTCGTGTGAGTCGGACGTGAGTTGCGTGCGCGCTCTGCCGCTTCATACCGGGCTTTTCAGTATTGAGACTGTGACCAACAACTTTTTTCTGGGAGGGTGATTCGGTTGTCCCTCAGGGGGATACTTATATTTTTTTTTACAGCTTGTCGCTCCCCCCTCGGAGGGGGAGCATTTAATCCATTAATTAGGATTTAGATGGATCCTGTAGGACGGGACACGACACGTCCACATGATGACTCCAACGCTTCAGTCAATGGTTCGCGTGGTACTCATAAGAAGTTAAAAACCTGTTACACTGAGAAAGAATTTGATGAAATTACCAACGTGCTCATCACGGCAGTGAATACGGCGGATAAGAAGACGACAAGAAGTCAAGGACAATCCGTAGCAAAGAGACAGCGGGGCGAAGACCTGAATAAGTGTTGCAATCTCCCCCCTGTTTTGGGAGGGATGAATATAGAAGTGGAGGCTGGTCTCCAGAATCAGTCCTTACGGGATCGGGGCCACGATTTTTTAATAAACCAAGTGACCCCGTCCGATGGGGATGGCGGAAACAAGGACGATACAAGTGCCCTAGCTTCCGCCGCCTCATGAGGATCACGTGAACAGTAGTGTTGGCATGTGTGATACGATTGTAAATATTTTGCCTGATCTTCTCGACAAGGAAGCCTATGTAGTGAACGGCTCTGCTTTAGTTAAATGGGACTTTAGAAATCCAATACATGACTCGCATCGCTATGCAAGATTTGATGATGATTTCTTAGGTAATGCTAAAATTACTCTTCGATTACCTCCCGACCAGGCGACCACGAGAAAAGGTATGAATGAAATAAAAATCTGGTCAATTTTGGTGGACCTCCGTATTTTTCCAACATCGGTCGTTATGCTTAACCACTTCTCGGCGGAGGCTACATTTAAGGATTATGTCGATGCCAATCGGGCATTGGATATCATTAATAAACTGAGTGAACCTGTCAAACTAAAAGCTTTATTAGAACAACGATCAGTGACTTGTAAAGGTGTTATTACAGACTGGCCTTCGTCGATTACCGACCTTTGGATGGTAATACAGAACAAAGCTAACATCCTTAAACTAGAACGAATGTACCGACGAAGGTGGGACCCTACGACTAAGAAATCTTCTTTGCTGGCTACTGACAACATTGTTATTACGTACAAGGAAAATAAAGTTCATAATCTTAAGATATTTTCTAATGGTGTGGGATTAAAGGTAAGACCATATATACCTCAAACTAAACAGTGTTACAATTGTTTTAGATTTGGACACAAAAAGATCGCGTGTAAAAGCGAGACCCGCTGTATCGTTTGCGGGGAAAAATCTCATGGCCAATGTGATAGACTCACGCGTTGTTACAATTGTGGAGGCTCTCATAAGTCTACTTTTAGAAGCTGCCCTGCCTATGAGAAAAATAAAAATATTAATGTTTTGATGGCTTATAAAAACATTTCGTTTCACAGCGCACGACGGATAGTGGAGGGGGATAAGATAGCTCTTCCCAGGGCGTATGACAGATTTTTAAACCCAGACGCTTGGCCGTCTTTGCCGGCTACCTCCGGGGACAGATCTCATGGAGAGGTGGATAATGAGGAGCGTAGCGGGCGGCAGGTGCCTGCGCAGCGGAGGACCCGTACTGAGGATGCTCGCAATCCTCCCCTGCGTAGAGACAGGAGATCTAGGGACACACATGTGTCTTATGCCAATGTGGTCAGGGACTATTACAAACAATTTGACTCACGAGCAGGGGATATCTCCAAAGAAAGGAGAGGTATTGCCCTGACAGCATCTCGAAATGCGGCCGCTTGGTCGGATGTCATCCGGGAGGACGCGGATGCGGAGCGAGGAGTCCCTCGCTCGCAGGATCGCTATGTCAGAGACGCATTAGATAATGTTTTGCAAATATTAAATAGAACCCCAGAAATTAGAGAATTTTTAATGGAAGCATTGAGGAGTTACAGTGACCCTCGCCGATATGGATGGCCTTCTCGGGGTCATGGTGGCCTTGGAGGTCATGAAGAGGAGGGATTGGCTGCGAGAGCACGATGGGATAGTAAAGAGAGATCTTAGTCTCCCCTCTGTTTATACAATTCAACCTTCTATTATGGAACTGCCGTGGATATCAAACCAGCAAAGATGAGCTCTCCAAACGCGTCACGGACTTTGATATTGTGGTGTTGACTGAGACAAGATGTACTGGGAAGAGGTTTGTTTGTTTCTCCGTTTGTTTCTCATTTAAGACGGTGCATAGCGCAAACCCGCTTGGCAGTGGCGGTGTCTCGATTTCTGTCCGTAATCATGTTCATTTCGACGTTATCTCTATGACTAACATTCCTGCAGGTTATGATGCGGTGGGTATCAAGACAAAGAACTTACATAAGAACGTAAATGTGCTGGCCATATACAGACACCCCCGTGGTGCCATCACGAGACGGGACCTTAATTCATTAGTTAATAGTATTGGCGATAGATCTATTGACTCTGTCATTCTAGGTGATTTTAACGCCCATAATGTCGCGTGGAATTGCCATTCTACCACGGACAATGGTGATATGTTGTGTGAGACCATGACGGATGAGGACCTTTTCTGCATAAACACAGACACTATGTCACGTGTTGGTGCGCGTGGACAGCGGGACTCTAACATAGATTTGATGTTTGGTACGAGAGACATCGTCGATCGTGTCACGTGCCGACAAATGGAGGAAACTTGGGACAGCGACCACTATCCTCTTTCTTTTAGCTTTGATATTTCTATACAGACTTACAGAAAACTCACCAATAGAATTTCATCTAAAAGAACTGTCTGATCTGAATACGGTGATTTGGCTGAGAAGGAGATCACGGCCTCTCTCTTACCGAACATTGAGCTGTTTGAGAGAGATTTTGAGGGGTATTATCGTCAATTTATTGATATTCTCAAGAGATCGGTCGCCACCGCCTCTGGCAGACGTAGAATTTCGTCTGATCTAGGACGAGAAAGAGTGCCAGATAAAGTTAAAAGATCCCATAAATGGTGGGACGCGGAGTGTGAGTCTGTGATTCGCAATAGAAAGGAAGCGTTCACCGAATTTAAAAGAACCAAGACCCTCCATGCGTGGGTTGAATACAAGAAGATGGGAGCTCTTGCCAAACGAACTATTAGAAGTAAGAAGAGAGAGAGCTTTGAAAATTTCTGTAAGGATATTAATAGATTTACGAGTCTGGGGTATGTGTGGAACACCATGCGCATTTTGAAGAACGCCGGGAAAAATATTCAATGGAATTCATGGTCTACTAAGAGCAGAGAAGACGAAATTAGAAGATCAATTGACGTCTTGGCTCCTCCATTTGTTGGTGCGGAGCCGATTACGATCTCTGCCAATGACTGTGCAGATGAGGAATTGGAGGCCCCGTTTCTCCGTTCGGAGTTAGACAGAGCGATCAATATGGTTAGGAGGGATTCTGCTCCGGGCCTCGATGGAATGGAATATAGGATGATTATTACCCTGTCGGACTCCGGAAGAGTTTGTCTTCTTAAGATCTTCAATATAGTTTGGAAGACGGGAAATCTGCCGTCAGATTGGCAGGACTATCAAGTTATTTTTATTGATAAGGTCGGGAAGGAGAAGGTTCGTCCTATTTCATTGTCTTCGTGTATCGGGAAACTCATGGAACGCATGATAAATGAAAGATTGATCTGGTGGGCAGAAAGGGAGGACAAATTCAGCCCATCGCAGAGTGGCTTCAGAAGAGGCAAGTCATGTGCTGATAATTTGGCTAGAATTGTTACTGACATCAAATTGTCCCTGTGTGTGGGGGAGTATACTTTGGCGGTCTTTCTCGATGTGTCGTCTGCTTACGACTGCGTGAACTACCGCATTATGCTGGAGGAACTTATAGCGCTTGATTGCCCCACCGGCATAGTCAGATTCATTGGTAATTGGCTATATCGTAGACGTGTACGCTTCATAATTAATTCCCAGGAATTTGTGGATCGACTGGTCTTTACGGGGCTCCCGCAGGGCGCTGTTCTGAGCCCGGCATTGTACTCTCTCTACACCCGGGGACTATGCGCCAACCTCCCCGAAGGCGTTGAAGCCGTTGAGTTTGCTGATGACGTGGGCCTGTATGTCTTTGGACCGAATCGCAGACGGAATAGACTTCTCCTTCAGCAGGCTGTCAATATTATAACGGAGAGACTTACGCGAATTGGTCTTGATCTCTCTCCGAGGAAGACGGTGCTTGTGGAGTTTTCCAGGAGTGGATATGTTGATGGGGAACTATTCATTCGGGTTGGTGACTGTAATGTCCACAACAGTAACGGGGCGAAGTTTTTGGGCATCTGGCTCGACAGTGGGCTCAGGTTCACTCGGCAGGTCCTGGAGGTTAGATCCAAGGTGTCAAGGGCAAACTCTTTGATTAGATACTTATGTTGTGTGTCTAAAGGAATGGAAGTTAACACGGCTTTAATGTTATACAAGAGTCTTGTCAGGTCCGTAACCGATTATGGTATTTTTGTTTATTTTCCTAGAGATGCTGCTTCTCAGTTGAAGCTGGAGAGAGCTCAGTATCTCGGTATTCGCACTGCTCTCGGCTACAGAAATAGCACTCCAAACAACGTATTAATAGCTGAGGCTAAGGTGAGACTACTTAGAGATCGTGCATTTATGCTTGGTTGCAATTTTGTTAATAAAATCAGGGCGTACAATCACAATGGGTTGTGCATTAAGTTCCAGCGTCTAGCTGATTGTGAAAACTATGCACGGTTTATTCAGCCTATCTATAAATTCTCCCTGCTTACTGAAATTTGGAAAAGGACACAATCATTTAGCACGGGAATCGGAGCTGCAAGAAAGTTTGAGACATTCACCGGATCATTCGGCGCCCATACTTTTATTCCGACTGTGGATTTTAATATTGGTGTTACCAGAAAGCACTGTACATGCCCTGATAGTCAACTTATTCAGGATATCGTCGGTACGTACGACCTGGGGCCCTCCCCAGAGATCATATATACTGATGGATCTTATGACGAGTCTAAACGCTCTACTGGCGCTAGTATGGTCATTTGTGATGAGGAATTTGCTTATAAAATGAGTTTGCCATACCTATGCACGTCATATACCGCGGAGGCGTTTGCTGTGAAATCGGCTCTTCAATTGATGCTTATCCAGAGGCATACTAGAGGACATGATATTATTGTTTTGACGGACTGTAAATCAGTTTTGGAGTCTATTCATAACAATCAGTTGAATGTTCATAAGAATCGGTATATCACGGAGGCCAGAATATTGGTTTATGATCTTGAGAGGCTGTATGGGAGGAGAGTGGTGTTGGTTTGGATTCCCGCTCATGTGGGGATCGTTGGTAATGAATTGGCGGACTGCCTGGCCAAGGAGGCCGCTGAAGAGGAGGCTGATCCCTCCATTGAAATACCGCTGGGGGATTTCATGAAATGCATTCGACAGGAGACTTGGGATGCGACGCAACGATCGATAATTCAGGATTCTGTGCACAAGGGCTTCTTTTATTTTCGAAACTTCTACGATCGTGGCGCTGTTAAACCTTGGTTCTGGGGCATCAACTTCGAAAGATATTTTGTGACTTTTATGAACAGGGTTAGGGCGAATCATTATAATCTTGGTGCTTCTTTAAAGAGGAAGGGTTATACGGATTGTGAGAGGTGTGAGTGTGGTTACGA
>NW_020227280.1:0-1690 GCF_003070985.1 Temnothorax curvispinosus
TTTCTCTGGGGATTCGGCTATTTTGACCACCACGCGGCACCGGTACAAGATCGTACCATCACATTCATGCAGGCCTACTGTTCAGCCGCAAAAATGGCGCGAGCGGCCGACTCTGGCCTCATAGCCGCATACATGATGTGTCGCGGATTCCGAGAGGGTGGAGAGGAATTCACCCCGATCCGTGCAAACATGATACAGTATCTCAATGATATTGAGAACTACGCGCAGCACTATGTCGTGCGGAACCACGCCTTGAGAATTGAACAGGTGTCGACGTTGGACGCGAGACGCATCGCGCACACCATGTCAGACGAGATGCGACAATATTTCGAACCGGGTCACATGTGCGCGGCTACGAAACTGCTGCTGGACAACAGTCTGGTGTACCGTCTCAACAAATGGGAGAGACACATGGACCGGTGCATAGGGCTCGACAGGCGCATCCTCCACGAAGTGGGGATGTGTTATTACGAAGGATACAACGAGATCTTTTGGGTGTATCCATCGTATGTCAACACGGCGATACACGCTGACTACCGCGTGACTTACTGCCTGCACGGAGCGGCACTGGTTCACAATTACGATGTGACTCGACACATGATGTCCGGCCAGACAGAAGGCAACTCGGTGGACCGAGGAATGATAAAGCTCCAGGATACGTTACAGCACGACACATACCGATACCCGTTGTACAGTGCCAGTGTCAAGATGCCGTACATGGCCGTCATAAAGCATGTGTGGTTAGTGTCGCACGCGATAGACGACGTGGCCTTCGACGAGGACGACATGCCTTGCACAAGAGACACTACGGAACTAACCATAAGATACATAATGGCGGTGTACGGATCATACATCTATAGCCATTTCGTAAAAAAAGGCGATGTCAGCGACAACGACATAATGGAAACGGCCCTGCATTTCTTCCTTAATTACACAGACACCTTCAAGCTCAAGACACTTGTCAACCACTGCAAAGATTTACCGCGCCAAAATAGAAACGCGATACGCGTGTCCTACAAACCGTTTAACGCGACAAATGTCGCGAAAGAAGTCATCAGTCCACAACGGTCTACGTTCTCGAAAATAGTCAGGTTGACATTGCATGTCGCCGACGAGAACGCAACGATCAACAAACTAACGCAACATCTTAAACAACACGCCCAGATCTTCCCGTCGTACATAATGGGACAGAAAGATGTCTCGATGTACGCTTGGGGACGAATAGCCGATTCCAACCAACAGATACTCCTACCTTATAGGCAGATGGCGGAAGAACTGTCTCGCGTTCGCCTCGGAAAACCCCCGACCAGGAGGAGACAATCAAGATCGGCACCGATGGCCACCATTAGAGAAGAGAACGAGCAAGAAGACACAGCTAGATCCGCCTCGACGTCTCGTGCGGGGAGACGCCGAGCGAGAATCTTTGACACGTCCAGCGAGGACGAGGCGGACACTGCCGCCGCCTCTGACGCTACGCCATCGACAAGTACGTCGGGATTAGGAACTTCCACCAGCACGATAGTTACGCCAATGACAAGGCTGGGATTGGCTCGCCTTAGTTTGGGCGCACGCCCCAAGACGCCCACTCCACTACAACAACCGCCACAGCCAAGAACGCCCTCCCCGGTATTGGGGGGAACACCGAAGACGACAAGAGTGTCCAAGACAGGACCAAAAGCCGTCAAGCCAC
>NW_020227281.1:0-3084 GCF_003070985.1 Temnothorax curvispinosus
CGTGATATTCGAGCCGCGTTCGCGAATAAAACTATCGCGGTGAACGTCGTCGTCGTCGCCGTCACCGTGCGGCGCAGATGCGATTGCAACAACGGAAGGAACGTCGGATCGAGGAAGAGAAGAGGAAGGCGATGAGAATAGCACTTAAAATCGTTTTACGGACGTCGCCGGTAACTATTTCCATCGCGTCGCAGCGCCGGCACGAGCCGAGACGACACGCGACACGACGGGATGGGACGAGGGATGGGTGGAGAGGAGAGGAGAGGAGAAACGAAACGAGACGCAGGTTTTTGTCGCGCGCGAGATCGCGCCTTTTACGCTTCGCGGTGAGAGGCGGAGCGGAGAGCGACGCGGCGTGCGTACGACGGCGACAACGACGACGACGACGACGACGACGAGAGTGGCCCCGGGGCCGCGGCGCGAGGTTGCATTCGTCGTCCGGACGGCGGCAGGGTGACGGCGCGGCTTGCAAATGGTGGGACGGGAGATTAATGAGGTTTGTGTCGCCGACGTGGAAACCAGACACCTACGGCCCTGTTTCCATTTCACCGCCGCGCCGGGGAGACATACGAGACCCGGTGCTCCGAGAGGCCGAGATCGGCGTGCGTAGGCAGACGCACGACAAATATCGTAATTGCACACGGCAATTAAGAGTCGAGAAAAGTGTCTGGTCTGTTGAACGGGCCGATCGACCGACGTCATACGGGATTGATAGTCTTTTTTCGAGGCGAGAAAAAGATGAAGAAAAAAGATAGAGAATAAAGCGAGACAGACAATAACAGCCGCGGTTTGCGTAACATCCAATTTTTCTAATTTCTTCCGTGATTTTTCTTTTGTTGATATAATCGTACTTATCATAACCGTAATTATTGGCAATTCCGCACAGTTTTAAAGATGCGTCGTAAATATTATGTTTTACATATTTGTGTCGTTTATAGGACGTATTTCGTCTTAAACAGAGTCATAATAATGCAAATTGACAATAATTGTACGTTAATATTCCGGAGTTTGAATCGCCGCAATTAAACATCGTTTGACGGATAATCTCTGAAAATTTTTTGTACGATGTCTCGAAGACTAAACCGTGCTATAAATTTAATCGGAACAACATTGGAACCACCGGCGGTTTTGCGACAGTCTCGCTGCATGTCTCTCGTGAGCAAAACGTTTAATTGGTATTTGTTTGGTCCAACGGAAATGTCACTGTTGCGAAACAGTGCCTCGTGAAAGTGCAAAACGCTCATTGGGCTTAAACTCGTGACGCACGTATATACCGGGTGTCTGGTTTAAGTCCGCCTTGGAAGCGGGTCAAGGTGTAAGTCGACTATCGCGGTAACGCGCGCGGACGACTTGCATAAGACGAGGCCGGCTTTGCGCTCGTCGCGCGGATTAGTACAGCAGGAAAGAACTAGCATTGCGCGCGCCCGAGACCCGAGATGAACCGTGTTGTCCTTGTCACGTCCTCCTCGCGTCGAGCTTTCAATCTTCTTGGATTATCGCGAATACGAGAACTGTAATGTCGATATTCGAACCATCATTCCTTGCGCTACGTCAATTTTGAAGGAAATCTCATCACTTGTAATTCTAACGGAGCAAACTCGAGATTTAATCGCCAAGAGGCATTTGAAAATTGAAATGTTGCGAACGACGTTGCCGTTAAAATTCCCGCCGAGAGAAAACGGGCTCGAACGGAGTCTCTCATTGAAATTTTAACTAGCGGTTGTGAGAAAATTTCATACGGCCGCGCGCTATTCATCTCGATTCTCGATGAGCATTCATAACGGTAAATCGAGGCGCAATTGTTGCATCGCGGCTGTTTACATCGCATTTCATTAGCACGCGTGATACGCCGCGCGGCAAGAATCGCGCGTTCCAGCCTAGCGCGCGGATCGAAGCGCGGTGCCGTCATCGCGAGGCCAAGGAACGGGAACGATAATTGAAACAACTGCGATCAGTAAACATCTCTACACATGCTATCCCGGGTGTACGTAGTACGTATCGAATAATAAGGGGTCACGTTTTGTCTTTCGACCGTAAGACGGATCTCGTTGTTGCTCGTGAAAGAAATTCGATTCAATGGAAATTGAAGCGGCCGCGTTGAAATTCCCGGTGCGTAATATCGGCGCGATGCGACGAGGGTGAAATGAGACGGAGAGTGACATGAATGGAGCACGAGCGCGCGCCGATGACGATGATGACCTACTCGATAAGAAACGGGGTGGAATAATAACATCGTTATCCGCATTGCACTTATGAAACCGAGGCGAGAGCGAGGTCGCGCCGGGCTCTGCGTTATTGTTTCGAATCGGACTCGCCGATGAAGCGAAAACATTCTCAGTGACTTTAGGACTGTTATTCAAATGGAATCTATACCGCGCGCAGTTGTAATTTTATATTGTGCACCCCACATATGTCGTCATTCTTTGCGTAATAAAATATTCACGCATTTCGCTTAATCATTTTTATACTGGAGATCACTGCTGTTCAATATTTGCGATATTCTGAAAATAAAGCGGAGGAGAAATTGTCCGACTCTGTTATCGCGGCTTTCGAAGCTTGCGAAGCGGTCACGAAGAAGTTGTAAAAGTTTCAAATATTAATACGTAAATTTTGTATTTTAGCACTACAGATATGACACGAGGGTGACCGTAAATTATGTGACGGTACACCGGCTTTTACAGGATACTGTTCACAAATCGTTCCTGTAAAAATAGACCCCTGCGTCACGATCTAACGATGACGTTAACGCGCGTGCACCGATCCAGGAACTTTCCAGCCGTCGTTACGTTGAAATTGTTTGGGCTTTCCGACCGGCCTCTCGCAGTGTAGCGCGCATACAAATGGTCACCAGTTAGCGAAACGATGCAGCCATGAATAGGTGCACGGCTGTAATGTTGTTCCAGGAAAAAAAAATACTTCGCAGGCAGCGTACTGTTTGGGGCGCGCGATACGCGCGCAGGATGTACAAATTCGTACAACTTCCGGTCGTGCAAACGCATCCTCTCGACTCGCGCTCTCCTTTACCCTCCCTTGCCCTCTCTCTCTCTCTCTCTCTCTCTCTCTCTCTCTCTCTCTCTCTCTCTC
>NW_020227281.1:3094-5725 GCF_003070985.1 Temnothorax curvispinosus
CTCTCTCTCTCTCTCTCTCTCTCTCTCTCTCTCTCTCTCTCTCTCTCCTTTACCCTCGTGCCTCTCTCTCTTTCTCTTCGGTTGCACCGGCGACCACGTTTCGCATGTAGATGACCGCTTACGTGGCGCACGGGACACACGCGCGTGCTTCGCCCGCAAGCCGTGTGTACACGGCACACGCGCGTGTACCTATATACGCATGAGACACGCGGTCGTTGCCAATGCGACCAATCCAATGCATTTTAATATAGGTAGCTTTAACGACTTACATAATGAGGCAATTTGTTTTCTCTCTTCGCGAGTGCGCCCCGAGAAGGCTCTCGCGCAACGGAATTAGAAAGTACACGTATACGTGCCGAGATGGCATCCGCGATATCAACCGGCCGTACAATGCATGTAACACCCTGGACGCGCAGTTGCATCCTGAAGCGCCGCGTTATTCCCACACATGACGATTATATCGTAGCTGGAACGATAAGGCGAATAGATGTCTTTTCATTTTTTTTTCACGACATTTTAATTTTTTCGCCACATCCTCTCGAGAGAAGCCTCTTCGCAGAATATTTATATTTTTCTCCAGTTCTGTGAACTTACGATGAAACTTTAGCCGTACGAATATCATTTCGTTTATAGCTCCATCTTATTAATGCCTCAAAGCTTCAGAGAGAGAAAAATTATTAAGCTTTATTTTAATTCAGGTTTAATTTCAATTTATTCAGCTTGGTTTATATAGGTGTGTTGTTTATTTGACAAGAAAGTAGGTTTATCAGGCAAACATTAATGGTTTACGCAAGCCTGCGCTAATCGCGAATGCGTATACACGGACTTCCGGTTTCCGTCGATGAAAGAAAGAACGGAGGAGGAGGAGCGAAGACGAAGAGAGAGACGTAGGGGAGAAAGAAGTAAACGGAATCAAATGTCTCGCTCTTACGTTGGAACGGAAGTCGAACCGCTTCGACAAGTTCAGGACCGTCTGCTGAACGCGATTTCTGTGCGATTCTTACGCGGCACGTCCGGTTTCCGGCTCGTTAGACAGTCCGAGACCGTTCACCTCGCATTCCGTTCATACTCCACGTCTTTTATATAGTCTCCTGACTTTTTTTTCCAGTTAAATACGGAACGCAGAATACATTCGGACGCATACCAGCGTGAAGTATTTCCGGGAATCCTCTCCCATGAATGAAAAACGATCTATCGATTTAAGTTAAAAAGTTGACGACAATTTTGCTTTAGTTTCTTACTTATTGCCCCTCTAGTGCTTATATTTGAATTTTAGACTGCACGTGCAACGCGTGTCATTCAAATTATACAATGTTATACGTGATCTAAATTCGCGCGTGTATGCCTTGGCAAAACTTTGGCTCTATGGCTCTAATAATAAAGCGTTATTCTATTCTATTCTATTCTATTTCCGCGCGCTACTCCGACTTTTAGCGCAACGTGCATAAATCTATGTATAGATTTTCGCGAAATGCAAGCGAGCCGTTCCTTTGGAAAGTTATCCGGGATAAAATCGCTGTTTTCAATAGCGCTTACGCGCGTAACGATTGTCCCGCGAGATTTTACGAGACAAGGCCAGTAAAAAAAACGTGCTTCTATTGCTGCACGATTTTTGCGCCATAATGATATTCCGAAGGTCCCCTATGTCAAACGTTTATCTTGCCGGCCAGGCAAGAATATCAGCAAACTAAACAAATAAAATATTGCCGTGTTTTTCGCAGCCTGATATAACGAAGGTTACTAGTATCGTTTATCGATTCAGGTTGTGCACTTCGTAAAATTCTTTCGAAAAAACTGCGTTTTATTCTATATTTCACGCCACAACGAAATCCCGAAGGTCCTCTATGTATTCTGCGTTGTCCGCGATACGAATGTCCGGAAATCGCACCGATAAAACGCCTCCCAGCTACCCGATGGGAGAGATCTGATTGCAAATACGACATGTAGATTATGGCCACGTACAATGTAAAACTTCTGTTTATATAAAAAACATCGCGTTGCGCGATTGCGACTGCCTTTTACACAATGACGGATGCCTGCCGGAAACGTATATATTTTTAGAAAATAAGGAAACCTACGCACCCAAGGTCTCGAGAGCGCGTAACGACAGCGTATAAATATTAATAGAGCCAGATAAGAAAATCAATCAAGTTTAACGACGTGCGTGCCGACGAATCGTTAACGTGTACGCCGGTGAGGTAAGCCGGAAAGATTTTACTTGTTCGCTTTCCTTTGTGTACGTGTATTTATTATTTGTAAAAGGCGCGCGCGCCATCCGAATTTTCCCTTGTAAGCGTTATCGTTTTTAATTTGTTACGTCCGCCACGGGGGAGAGCAGGTTTAATTTTTTAGTGTCACTCGCGCCGACCTTCGATCTCCCCGTGCGTCGACAGGAACTCCTTGTCACGCGAGGGAAATCATTTTT
Source organism: Temnothorax curvispinosus (assembly GCF_003070985.1). NCBI lineage: Eukaryota > Metazoa > Arthropoda > Insecta > Hymenoptera > Formicidae > Temnothorax > Temnothorax curvispinosus. The sequence continues at coordinate 5,520 of NW_020227281.1, forward strand.
CGTTTCGTCATGAAGGATTGAATGCTACGCGCCTACGACATTGGCGATCTATTATCGCCATTCTATATGGCCGGCTATATACATAATACATCAAGATCTACATAAAAATAAAAAGGAAAAAGGCCAATAATCGTAATGGATGTTAAATCATATAATTATTATATGTAAAAACGGAACGTTTCGACTTCACCGAGTCTTCTTCAGCC
>NW_020227281.1:8725-16184 GCF_003070985.1 Temnothorax curvispinosus
ATGCGCGGTTTTTTAACACAGGGCTGTTCGGAACAATTGCATTACAGATAAAGCGAAATTTGCCAGAGTTTGATATCTTGTAAGAATCATTAAAAAAAAACATTGTTTATAGAATTATTATATTGAACCGATCATTAAAGGATTTCGGCTAGTTAATTATTAGATTTCTACAATAGATTTCAAAACTTTCTTCTTTCTATAATTTGTTTTCTTCTAGAAATTTGATAGAACTTGAATAAAATGTACTAAAGATTAACCAGAAGCTTGTAATTTTAAATATCTAATATATCAAAAGATAAAATACGTCAACTTCACCTCCTAGAATCTGTAGGAAAAAGATGACCTGACAGTGCACGTTAAGAAATCGGTATGTGCTAGAGGAAAGTATTAAATTTCTTATTTATTTTACATTTGTCATTGGGCCGTCTGTTGCAACCACGAAGTCTATCCTTTTAAATATTTACAAACCTTCCTCACAGCGAAATGATAATTAAGACGTCGCAATCGTACCCCGAGGAATGATATATAAACATAAAATGATGTATAGAGAAAAATATTTCGACTGTTTAACGACGTAACGATGCAAAGATTAATCGCCATATGCGACACACAACGCTTTCTCACACAAACTTCGATAAATCTTACGAAATTTCCGTATAATGGATATGCCATTATTCATGTATTCGAAGATCCATGGTAAAATTATTCAAGTGTCGTTAATGGTCATGTGTTATAAAGGTGTCGGTTTGACAATTATTATTTCATGACTGATGTTCGAACCGGCTTATTTATTGTTCTCTGGCTATTTTTTGCATGTTTGTCACGTCCGATTATTTTGGTTGATCCCGTGAATGACGGCGGATCCTTTCCTTGGCGCTATAAACCGAGAATTTACAACTGCGATTCGCATTTAAACGCCCGACCGCGGCTTTCCGTGTGTGCATATTAAAGTGGCACTCGGTAACGAGGCAAAAAGAGAATTCAGAGGCAAGTTAGTGGACATCTTTTGTGTTTTATCGCCTCTTCCACCGCTCACCTCGTTCATCGTTCTGCCGTGTTCAGCGATAATGCACGATTTTGTGGCACGTGTTGCATTCCGGCGTGGGTCATCAAACCTCGGCGACACGTCATCGAAAACGATAATTCAAAGAATTCGCGGAGATTTCACACACACGTTCGTTAACATCGAAAGGGCCATTGTACTTTTTACGCGGCCATTAATCCCACGTTTCTCTGAGACTTCTTTCGTTTGACTCTAGCGATTCAAATCGAATTCGATACTAATGGTATATCGCAAAAAGATAAAATTACAATTATTTCAAGAATTAGTTTCCAGCATTAAATATATGATTTATTGCAAGCATTTATTATATTTCATAATCTCGTTTTTCTCGTCTTATTTATTATATTTTACATTATATAAATTCCACTTATATCTTACATTACACCGTTTATTTGTTATCTACATTTATTCATAAGCTGCTTGCATATTTAATACCAAAGTTCATTCCGGGGAAGCGATACGAAGAGGCGCTTGAAGGCAGCGTCCCTTTAAAAATACGTCAAACACCGGGATGTTAATCGCCGTTGCGATAGCGGGTAGATCTACCTGCGCGGGAGGAAGTCACGTTGGCAGTTAGCGATAAGAGCCGCGCGCCGTAAGAGGCAGCCGCGTTTATAATAGAAAGCACACAGTCGGCCACCGTGTAATAGAGCATAAAGCTGGCTTACGTGCGCGATTTGTGCGAAACTCGATAGGAGGCGGTTCGCACGATCCACGAAACTGGATCGGATGTGTATCGAGGCGCGATCGAGGCGCGAGGAAACAACGGCGACCGCGGCCGTTTGCTGGTCGCACGGGAAAGAGGCAAGAAAAGAGACGATCTTATCGGAGCCGATACGGATCGCGAATCCGTATTGATCGACGGATAATTGGATCGTGCCGCTCGCGGATGACCAATCACCGGTCGGCGAAAGTGGATGAATCGGCAAACATCGGCTTCCTTTGAGCGCGGTAGTATTATTTCGCTCGCCGGTTTCGCCATGTTATTCTCTTATAAGAGAAACAAGTCTGACGACTCGCGCGATCGCAACACAACGTTGTCGATCGACAATATCTGACGGATCTATCAACGAGATCATATTTAAAAATGTTGCTGATAATAGCGCCGTAAAAATCGCTAGACATACGGCACTTTTCACGCATAGCTACGTACCTTAGCACATTACAAAAGATTTTATATTTTTCTCTTTTTCCGTAAACCGTTGCGATAAAATGATTGACAATAATTGACAATACATAATTTTTGTAAATTTTTTTTATTCCTGAACACATTGAGATTATTAGATATATTTATAATTTTTTTTATTTCTAAAAAGAAATGATTTATTTCTCTATCTAATGTGTGCTCATTGTCAGTTAATCGAAATTAGTCTTAATCTTCAGTGTTGAATAATTCCGTAACTACCTATGCTTTGCTGTTGAAACAAGTCTCATTTTTCTTAATTTGTCCTCTTATCGATGGTCCCCAGGGATACCCCATATGTACTTTGAGCCGTGTCTCGTGGCCTATCCCGGCTCCCAGCTCGTGGTTCTTAATTACGAGGCGCACGGTAAGCGTCGACCGATTCATCCTGTATCCGAAAGCTGAGGCAAGTGCGGTCATCCCCGATATCTTAATTCACTTCCGTCGATTGGATCAAGCGCGGTCCTCGGGTTCCCGGGGCGGCCATCAAAGAACCGGCAGACGTCCCTGCCGCACGAAATTCTCTCCCCGTCTCTTTCTCCCTTTCTCTCTCTCTCTTTTTCTACCTCTTCGTGATCCGTTAATCGGTGACGCATGGGTTCCACACAGCGAAATCCGGTATGATTCACGGAATCATCCCCCGCGTGTGTATGTTTGCTACACAGTTCGACGACCTTGCGGCAGTGATCACCTGCCTAATTGCCAGATTCGGAATCCATCCCTTCTTTTCTCCCTGATCTATTTATCTTCACCTTCTTGCTCTACATCCGCCGTCCTCGGAAAAGATGCGGAAACCTGATTACTTATCTATTATTAATTAGATTTTATTACTTATTCATTATGTCTGTAAGGAAACATAGAAATTGTATGATTCAAATATTCTAAATTTGCTATCGTTGGAAAATTATCTTATTGAAAGAAAATCGTTTCGCTCTGCCAAACACTGCCTTGCGCAATCTCGAATTATCATGGACGAGATTGTGCAAGTAAAGGAAATGCGGATGGATTCTACTGGCGGCTGTTTCAATTTTAATGCCAGGGTCGGATTCAACGACCGACATTACTGATTTAGCGTTCTGATGCTAGCGGCTGGACCCAGCAAGCGTGTCGTTGGATAATTATTGTGTAATATTAGCACCATATCATTAATATATGCGAATTATCGTTTGCTTCTGCTCTCCATGTTATATCTTTTGTCAATTTTTGATGTTCCGCGACTTGTCGAGGCGGCTTTTTAGGACTTAGAGTCGGACAGATCGCTGAGGAAGCCAATTGTTTTGTACGCAATTCTCGCGACGACGCGTTTATCCCGCTCGCGTTAACCGACGCCATTCGCCGCGATGTTCTTAATTAATTTGCACTTTTAATTCGCGCACGCGAAGGATCGCTCGTTGAGTTCGGTTCATAATTAGCGCGGCACGAGCGTAATTAACGTATGCGCGAATGTAATTTTGCATACGGTAAGCTGTATTTAACCTTTATCTGGTCCTTATCGCGCTGTCTATGACACGCTAATTGCTCTTAGCTAAATTAAGCCCTGCAATACGGAATTAAGTGTAAAATATTGCGCCATGTATTTTCGTAACTCACGTCTGTATACTTATAGTGGCCTATTTTCGCTCGGAAGGATAACGCCGCGCTGTTACTCGAACTAATTGCCTTATTTATTTATTCGGAGGGTGTAACCACCCTATGAAGATTAATCTTCTACTTTTGTGCTCCTTGGCTATGATATCTTCTTCTTTTTTTCTCCTTTCTTATTTATTTACAAATGTTTTTATTATGGTTATCTGTATCGATTAGCGAACCAGCGGAGCCGGGATCCAACTATGAATTAATCTCGAACGAGACGCGTGCCTTTCCTTAGCGCGACGCCAAGCTGATCGAGCGCGATTCTCGCGACCGGTCCCCGGCACGGGTACGGCCCATGTAAAGCTAGATACGCCTAAGCCACACGAAGTAGAAGAAGTAGAAGAAGAAGAAGAAGGAGAAGAAAGGAGCCTCTGACCGACCGGTGCACCTTGCATCCGGATACTCGGGCGCAGGTGCATCCTCCTCCGGCATTTACTCGCTCGCTCGCGGTCGTATCTCCATGAAGTGGAGACGACCGAGCGAGTTCAGGCCGTGGCAGCCTCGAGGTCAGTTCACACGTGTATATGTGTATATCGAGTGCACGGCCGGCTGCAGTTCAATGTAGATACATAGGCGGCGGTCTGATCTTGCGGCTGTGCGCGCTGAGAAAAACAGAGAAGGAGCGAAGAGCGGACGATCACGAGAAAAGGAGAGAGAGAGAGAGAAGGCAAACAGAGAGAAAAGGAGAGAAGAGGAAGGAGAGAGAACGCGCGCCATGCAGGATGCTAAAGAAGGCTAGCTCGAGCTAGCGACCTTCTAAGGCCGCGTCGAGCAAATGCTCGCCGCTCTCCTCACCTTTTTCCACTCACTTCTGCCTCTATCTGCGATCTATCTACCTCCCCCTCCTCCCTTCCTCTCCCGTCACACCTTTCCCCGACGTCGTCGCCGTACCGATCTCCTCACTTCTCCTCCAGCAGCGCAGATACTTCTTACCTCGTTGGCGATGAAAGGTATCGTCGCGCTCTTGTGCGAAGTCTTCTGCGAAGGATAGACGGAAAGGGAAAGAGAGAGAGAAAGAGAAGGATAGAACCGCATCTTCCGCGATGGTTTTTCGCGAGCGAGCGAGCGAGCGAGTTCAAAGAGGCGCTCCTCGATCGTCCTCGAGATGGATCTTCGCTTAAGGTGCACCACCCGTCAGCAGCGCGAGAGACTCGCGCGTTTATGGCCTTTCGCTGCTCTTTTTATGAGTGACACCCGAGATGGCGGGAGATTCTATATTTAGCCGACGATGATTCGACGAATTCCGCGAGCGGACGCGTATACGTCGTTCCTCTCGCAGAACGGAACGAACGTGCAGGGGAGACACGCTTCGTCGTTGTTGTCCTCGTCCTCATCCTCGTCGTCGTCGTCGTTGTCGTCGTCGTCGTCGTCGTTGGCAACTCGCACGCAACTCGGTTTCTCTTCCTGCGGCCAGCGGAAAGTAAAAGTGAGCGAGCGCAAACCATAGCGTACGTTTAATCGGAATTTATGCGCCTGTTATCGGCAAGGATTGCCCCGCGCCGCGCCGTGCCGGACCTCGCAAGTGTAGGAAACGCATTCTAGAAATGATTGTTTAATAATATTCCGTTGTACATTCTCGTCGGACGTACAAGGTAAGCCGGTGTGAAAGGTGATTGCAACGCGGATGCATTTTTCTTTTTTATCTACTCGCTTCCAGCGCTTTCAAGCGATACACTCGCATTTGTTGCCGATAACGCGAGCGAAATTCTTGTTGTGCACAGCTGTTGGCCGCCTTCTATCTACCGGTTCCTACACGGAGCTAATTTGAATTCAGTTTCTTCAGATAGTTAAATCGCCTCTTATCTCATTCCTGCTGCAAGACTTATATATTTACGTCCTTAAAGATTTTAAATAAATTCTAAGCATCAAGCAATCTCTTCTCAAGGGTTATTGATCAGCAGCATCTAGCTGTCATAATTAATAATTATAATTATTAATCAATACATAAACGTAAATTTAAGAGTAGAGGACTGAAATAAATTCGCGAGTATCGTCGATTTTCTGCTTTTTCTGCTGATCGATATGGAAACCGAGTACTGCTACAGGGAGACACTCTTCTTCTTCTTCTTCAGTGATGACCTAACTGCTTTATTACTGATCGTTACCGATCAATATATCAGCAGCGACGGTCTACCGCTTTGTATTGTTGTCGGAAAAGACGCTCTCCAACGGTTGAAGCGTGAAAATCTCGTTTCAATCGCCGAGGATTTGTGCCACTCATCGCGATGACCGGAGGAATCGCACGCGATGACCCGGCGCAACTTTATTACTATTATTATCCGCCGATGCATCAAACAGCGACGATCGTGTCTCTACTTTGTGCGGCCGAAGGGAAATTCCGCGGGTCTCAAACTTTACTCCGCGAAGTTTAATTTCTCGTGCGATCCCTCGCGGAGCGTCTTCGCACCGTCTTCAGAGTGAATCCTCGGACGCGCCCAGAAACGTGCTATCGACAGCCTCGTTATTGTTAAACGCCAGTTTCGCCAATGTCGATTAATTTAAGCTTAATTAAATTACGGTCTTGAATTTGTAGTTAGATTGCGGATTAAAGTGCGGTCGGAGTTAACTGACGCTGGCCACAACTGGCCATTCCCTGATATTCACATCAGATATATCGAATTTCAGGTGGGAAGGACTTTATGACGATAATCCCCGCGATAATTGATACCTCGGATTTTAACGCTACTGTTATCCTTCGTTGTGTGCCGAATAGGTTGACGACGATCTCTCATCGATACAACGTCGCGATTTTATATTAGATTCGTCCGGCACGCCACTTAGCCGTCTTAAACTCGAGGAGGATTCTAAGGCGCTTTATCACTATCATTATTGATCGGATCGATCAAGTCGATCCGGGCACCGCACCCTCTTGCCTCGTTGCCTACTACCACGGGCGAAAGGCTTCGCTTTTCGACCGGGGCGCTTAATTTTCTGCGAAATTTACCTGGCGCCTCCATCTTCGACGGTTCCGTAGACTCAAAGCCGGACGGAGAACCTAGCAATTTCCTTCACCACCGCTATATATCAATGCGCGAAATTCGTGGAAACCGTGGATCTATATTGCGCGAGATTGTGGATGCCCATGATTGTTGATCAAAGGGCGCCCCGCGAAAGTACGCGCGATCTCCCCCTCCCCCTCCCATGCAATCCCGTTCCCCGGATCAGTCTCTCTCATCGGCGCTCGCTAGGCGCACGGTTAGGGCAGTTTAGCGACTTTATTACTATCATCAACTATCAATATATAAATTGCTGGATATTGTGCATCCGTAATGGCCGGCGATACCGACGGACGAACGGTCCGGCGAGGGCGTTTTAAGGCCACTTTGTCCGGACGATCATAAACTCGGCAGAAAACGTTTTTAACGGGCGTTATTACTATCATCATCGATTAATAGCTCAATTGATGAACGCCGCGATGAATCTGGCGCGCAATTTTTTTTTTCTTCCGAAGAGCTTCCAACCGACGACTTTCACAGGAAAGCCAGTATTCCGTAATAATAAGCTCTCCCGACCGCTAATTGATAACTCACGGCGAAGTCTCGCGAAGTCGATTAGCGTCCCGTTGCCGTGTTTTGCACGCG
>NW_020227282.1:0-1654 GCF_003070985.1 Temnothorax curvispinosus
ACGCGGGAATTAGACAGCGCGCACGTCAGGCGTATGAGAGTCGAGATGCCGACTCCTGACATCCTCAGGAGAGGATCACCCAAATATCAGCGCGATCCAACCGCGTAAACATGGGGTTTGCCGGACATCCGGCAAAACAAGGTAAGGAAGCGCCGTAGCGCCAAATGGCTTAAACTGCCGCCAGAGGGAAGCTTCACCGACCTCTGGAGACTATCGCGAACACGATCCGATCGCGCAAACCCCAGGTTTGCCGGACACGTCACCGAATGACGAACGCGGCGGCGCGGCGCCAAAAGGCTTGAACTGCCGCCAGAGGGAGGCTTCCCCGACCTCTGGAGACTATCGCGAACGCGATCCGCCCGCGCAAACACTTGGTTTGCCGGACAAGGGGCTAATTGGCAAGCGAAGCGTCGTAGCGTCGCGGCATGAAATATGCATGTTCGGGGGTACGAACAGACCCCAGAGACCGAGCGCGAACGCGATCTAGCTAGGCAAACACTTGGTTTGCCGGACAGACTCGATATCGTAAACCGAGCGTCGGAGCGAACTGAGAGTCGATATGCTCTCTCAGGGAACGTCGATAAGACAGACGAGTCAAACGCGAGCGAAATCTGACCGCGCAAACACACGGTTTGCCGGACAGACTTAATATCGTGAACCGAGCGTCGGAGCGAACTGAGAGTCGATATGCTCTCTCAGGGAACGTCGATAAGACAGACGAGTCAAACGCGAGCGAAATCTGACCGCGCAAACATCCGGTTTGCCGGACAGACCCGATACCTTGAACCGAGCGTCGGACCGACGTGAAATTAAATATGCGTACTCGGGGAAAGTCGAGAAAACGTCCGAATCAATCGCGATTGCGATCTGACCGCGCAAACACCCGGTTTGCCGGACAGATGACAAAAACTAGGATTGCGTCACCAGGGACACCTGGTACACCCGAATATCGAAGCGCGATCAAAATCCGACCATCCTAACTGGGGGTTGTCCGGACAGTCCGGACAACTAGTAGTTTCCGACGTCGGCTACAGGAAGTAAGGCCGGAATACGATCAATTAGGGCCTTAAAGAGTAGGCATCCGGGTCGCCGCCATCGGCGGGCGTTTTAAACACGATCCGGACGACTTCTTCAGGAAGTCGACGTGGAATCGGGATCAGGGACATCGAATAGACCTTGCGCATAGGTCGGCGCCGTTCAAAGGTCAATATTTCAAAACCTGAATTGTTGCTACCCGGAAATCGAAAGAGCGCAACGCATATAGTGTACTAGCGTTGGAAATTTCCATCGCGAACATCTGGCGCACACCTGGTGTGCCGAAACGCGTAAACACCTTTTGTTAAGACGTAGCATGGAAATTTCCAGAGCGGTGAAAGCGGCCAAGACCCATATGGAAGGGGAAAATCTCGGTGGTAGGGAGCCCGAGAGAGCAACGTTTCTCGAGAGAGTCTCTCGTGGTCGCTCGAAGGTAGCACTCTCGCGCGTATTATACCGGCGCATCGTAGAAGAATATTCGCGAACGCGAAACGGAATACGATATTTAAGACTACCTCAGCGGCTATAACAAACGGGAACGCCCGCCAACAGCGTTACGTGACGTCGATACGAAAGACGTACGGGTCTCGCGTACCTGAATCGCGAATTCGCACTTTGC
>NW_020227282.1:1664-2603 GCF_003070985.1 Temnothorax curvispinosus
ACATATATACATCTATATATTCCTATTTATACAGCTCAGTATGTACACATACGGTTCGCCTAACTAAAAATTAAAGCTATAATCTATTGAAATATTAGTTTGTTCATTATCTGTCCTACTTATCAGATTTTTACAGATTTTACTCAATTGTATTTATTCGTCGTTGAATATCAGAGAGAAGTGTAAAGCATTATTTCTAAATATAAATAAATAAGTAGAATCATCAAGAAAGCATGAATTCAGTAATGTAATTGTAGATCTAACATCATAGAGATAGAACTTTAAAGATTTGTATACATGTAAGTCCGCCTTAAGGTATCGATATGTGGAGATGAGTTACCTATCATGGTTTTCAAGACTCATGCTCCAAAGATAGTAATAATCAATAATAGTACACACGCGTGTCTTACGTTAACCTACCTTTCGGTGAACAGTTCGATATAAAATTCGGTTCTATAAATAAATAAAATTAAATAGGAATCGGTGGGTGGAGTGATATATATGTATAATACAATGTAATATCGCGTATTTTAACATGGACAAACATATACAGAGAAGTCCAAATATGGTGTATTTATATATCAATAATAAATAAATAAATAAATAATAACAGAAGAAAGAAAGAGTTGGTGTATATATGTATTTTATTTCTTCTTCCGTCCATCTAGATCCTGTAACAGACGTTAGTCGTAATAAATAGTAATAATAATGCATCTCAACGTGTGCTCCAAGAGGTTATGTTACCCTATATTATTCATTGATACTATTAATTTATCATTTCAATGTCAATGTAAGCAATTGTTTAAAACACACGTTGAGAATGCCTAACTGTGGACCTCTCTGTGTTTATACAATAAACAAAACAAGAACAAATAAACAAAGAGGTAGTACTTATTGCAAAGCAAAGTAACGGGACATAAGTCTAGCTATCTAAGATTA
>NW_020227283.1:0-1940 GCF_003070985.1 Temnothorax curvispinosus
TTTAGTATTTGTGTGAGATGGGGGATGTGGGTGGAGTGAGTGAGGTGAGTGATGATGTGTATGAGTGGATGGTAATGTATGTGAGTAAGGGTGTGTTAGGTTACGTTGGAACGTGTCAGAGTGTGTTAAGGGCTTTGGAGTGGGTAGGAGAGGAAAGAGAGTGATGCGGTGAATGTCGTGGGTGATGACATGTAAGAGTGTGAAAAAATAACTGCATATTTTTAATAAAGAATGTTACAAATAATGTAATGTGGTAATTAAATTAAATAAAATTATTTATGCATGTTTGAAATGTTACCACGTTATCAAAAAATTTTCGTTCCATCTTCAGTTTTTTTTCAACTGCAGCAAAGGTTTTATTTTCATCATTGTTGGGGAAATAGTTTGAAATTGTTTCTGTCACAGCAGCGTCAGAAATTACATAGCGTTCATGCTTAATACCACTCTTTTCCATCCGAACAATTTTTGCTACGATGATTTCTTGCTTCTTTGAGATAGCATTCATTGCAATCAACATTTTCTTTTGCATACCTATAATAATAAATTAACTTTTCTATTGCTAAGCTTAATATAAATGTTTAATTACACACGGAAAGAAATACATAATTTGTTGAGACTTGAGACAGCAAAAAACTCGATTAAATAAAACATTTCTTACACATTTTAGGCAATCAATTTCTTGATTACGCCAACAAAGTACAGTTGGTTAGATTCTGTAATTATCAAGCGGAGCAAAACCTAGCTGTATACCCAGCAAACGAAAAAAGATTGAAAAGAATTAAAACGGGATTGCCAGGAATTCAATTAAGGACTTTCCGAATTCCATTCTGTCCAAAAAAGGGATTGAACTAATTTCAATATCATAGAATTCCTTATTTTGGAAAGAATTTGTTTTTTTTTAATCCCATCCAATTCCGACACAAAAATATTATACCACTGAATGCCAGGTTAGGGATTGGAAAGTTTCGTGATGAATTCCATTGAATACCATTGATTCCGTTAACGAAATGAATACCACTGAATGCCAGGTTAGGGATTGGAAAGTTTCGTGATGAATTCCATTGAATACCATTGATTCCGTTAACGAAATAAATACCATTGAATGCCAAACTAGGAATTAAAAATTTCCGTATTGAATTCCATTGAATTCCGTCTATTCTGACAATAAAATAAATACCATTGAATGCCAGGATAGGGATTGAAAAGTGTCCGTGTTGAACTCTGTGGCGGTACGCGCCACCAAGAGTACACGCCCGCGCGGTATCTGCATTACCGGCAGTTCGCGTCGACGCCGCTAAGCGTCGCATCGCCGGGGCATCTTCTCGAGTTCAAAGTTTTGTCTCGACCGCTATGTAAAGGAACCCCCTACGGTGCCTGACAGATCTTACAAATCTCATTTTCGGGCAAATTGCCCGTCGGTAGTAGTGCGTGTAATGCCCTTAGGCATACACAAAAGCTGATCGACGAACAACGGCGCTTGGTCGTCCAACGGAGGCGCGAGACGTTTCCTAAACCATCTAATGCCATGCAATTCTATAACCTTTACGGATTCCATAGGATTGGATGGAATTGAAATTTTTCTTTTTTGGATTCCATGGGATTGGACCATCTCATTTCAAATCCCATCTAATTTCATCTAATTCCGCCAAAAAAGGAATTTAAAGGTATTAAAAAATTTTAATATCTTTTAATCCTTTTGCGTTTGCTGGGATACCTTAACGCGCTCAACTTTAGATTGTTATTTACAACCTCCAAATCTACTAATTTATAAAGTTGTATTCAGTCGAGCAAATAAATAATAATCCGTGGCTCGCGGTATAAGATGTTGTTGGCGATGCGGGAACGGCCCAAATTTATTTGAAAGTTTTCATAACCTGTCAAGTCGTCAAATATGTACTTTTCATATACCAACTATTCTCTGCTTTAACAAATTATTTCTG
>NW_020227284.1:0-1498 GCF_003070985.1 Temnothorax curvispinosus
TGTTTCTCTCAGATAATCCCGATTTCTCAAAACTTCTCCTAACCTTTTTGGCTGAGACAGACCATATTGTTGTAACTCCTGTCCTCCCAAAGCCAATACTGCGTCTTCAATCATCACCAAACATCTGTTATACACCTCGTCCATTATCTGCTGCGAACTGCTTTGCAACTCTCTTTCCACTTGTCGTGTAATATCTTCTGAGAGGCTGTCTTTATACTTTTCCCAAAGACTCATAGGCTCGTTAAGTTGACAGAATACCAACATCACTGTAAAAAGCTCCCGCAGCTTGAAGGAAGAATCACACAAAGCAGCTTCCTCCAATGTATTGTCCCAGTGTTTGTCATCTTCCAGCAAACCTAATGCCTTGCATGCAGACTGGAATGTGGAACAGACAACACCATTTACAGTTTTCAATTCTAAAAATGATGTTGGACCTCGAATCTCATACAGCAACATGCGAAGATAATAACACTCTGTGTTATTTGGATGGATGGTATACACTCTTCCCAGCACATTGTCCTTCTTTATTCCTGGCCAGCCATCGACATTCATTCCCCGCTTTCTTCTCTCAAACTTGTTATTTTTAAACACAAAATAAAAAGGAACCTCACAGTACAAAAGAGTTTTTGCAAAATCGTTGGTTTTGCACAGCTCGAAGAAAGCCAAGAGTGTTGTCTGAAGTGGATTACTAATCCTCTCAACTAAGTTTTTGGAATTAAAGTATACACGCTGACCATTCTCGAGGTGTACAGCTAGATGAAAGACAGCAGGATACCTCTCATGAATAAGAAACGCCAAGATCCTCCAAACTGCCTCTGAGCTGCTAATATACCGTCCACTCTCGTACAATTTTACCTCATCCCTCTTATTCTCTAAGGCAAAAGTCGCTTGATCACTGCCCTTATTCACGTACTTACAAATATACTTTATAGATTTAACTGAATTACATAATTCCACATTAATATGAGCATTGAAAGTACGTAACAAAACAGGATTATAGGGCACCACCCAACGATTGTCCAGCTCTATTTCATTGATTTTTACGGTAAATCCACCATCAGCTTGAGACCTTCTCCGATACTGCGGATATCCATCGTTTCCTGTCTGAGTGTCATTTAGAAGTTGCCTGGGATACCTCTTGCTGCAATTGCCTCCTTTCATACATGGCGAATTACGGTTTAAGCCCCCGCAGGGCCCATGAATCATATTGGCCTTGACAATATTATAAAGAAGAGAGTCTTTCACGGGATCGGGTATTTCATCTCAAGGTGAAGAAAATGATGGCTCTTTTAAAAAAGGGTGATTTGTTTGGAAAAGTGACGTGTTTCATGTACTCTGTGGAATGGCAAAAACGAGGTTTGCCTCATATTCACATCTTGCTGTGGCTAGAGCAGCGCATCTTTAATAATATGATCGACAAAGTCATATGTGCTGAAATACCTGATCCCGTAAAAGACTCTCTTCTTTATAATATTGTCAAGGCCAATATGATTCATGG
>NW_020227285.1:0-1124 GCF_003070985.1 Temnothorax curvispinosus
TTGGTAACAAAAAATTATACACTTTATAATTCTCCCTAGGAAATTCTACCCCTATTTCATATACTTTTAGTAAAAATTTGGTCAATTATTTCTCGAAAAATTAAAAAAATTAAAAAAACCGGTTTCCAGAAAATCGGTAAAAAAAACTATACACTCTACCTCTACACTCCCGGGAAATTCTACCCCTATTTCATATACTTTTAATAAAAATTCAGTCAAATGGTTTTTAATTCGAAAAACTTCTGATACCGGTTTCCGAAAAAATCGATATTAAAAGTATATGAAATTTAATAAAAATTCGGTCAAATGATTTTTAATTTCAAAAATTTCAGTACCGGCTTCCAAAGAAATCGGTAACAAAAAATTATACACTTTATGGCACTCCCCAGAAAATTCAACCCCTGTTTTATATATAATTCTTTGAAATTCCGTCAATTATTTACCGAAAAATTGAAGAAATTAGAAAAACCGGTTTCCAGAAGATCGGTAACAAAAAACTATACACCCTATAGCACTCCCCAGGAAATTTTACCCCTATTTCATATACGTTTGGTAAAAATTCGGTCCATTGGTTTCCGAGATCATAACAAACAAAAAAAATGCAAACCCTGTTGCTTTATAATAATACTACCATGCCCCACCGAGCTTCGCCCCGGAGAACATGTGTATTAAGACACGCAAATAGTCTCTCTATATCTCTCTCTCTCTCTCTCTCTCTCTCTCTCTCTCTCTCTCTTTCTCTCTCTCCCTTTCTCCATATGCATTGCTCTTATACGCGTAGCTTTTGCCATTTTTTAATTTTCAATATTACAAATTTATATTTTGGAAATAAAGCATTTTTGCATATAATATGCCATACCTCAATTTTGTGTCAATACCACCAGCATTAGCATTACCCAAGATGTATCACGTGGCGGTTGCCTGGTCGGATTTACACCTCTTGTGTATGTGTGTTTGTGTGTTTGTGTTAGTGTTAGTGTGTGTGTGTGTGTGTGTGTATGTGTGTGTGTATTTCATATACTTTTAGTAAAAATTCAGTCAATTATTTCTCGAAAAATTAGAAAAATTAAAAAAGCCAGTTCCAGAAAATCGGTAAAAAAACTTATACACTCTACCTCTACACT
>NW_020227286.1:0-6946 GCF_003070985.1 Temnothorax curvispinosus
TTATAGCACCGCAGTGGTGTTGGGTAAGCCTTGCGTTGTATTGCTAGCGAAGATTGTCGCGAATGTCATGATTTTGCTTCGCGCTTCGCCGGAGGCCTGCTTATATTAGATCCCAACTGAAATTTACTTGCGAGTTAGTTTTACTATTATGCGCCGCCTAGCGGCATTGTTGCAAACTAGCACATACAGCAGAATTCAACAAGAATTACGGCAGATGCTTGCGTAAGAAGTAGAGCAGCAGAAATACAAATGATTTTGGTAGAAATAAACAAAACAAGGCAAATGAGAGCTCGTTCGCGACGATGGACGGGCGACAGTAATAAAATATTACAAATTCAACAAATTGAATAAAATATATATAATAAAGTAAACGTTTCGGTCTTTGGTTTGGACCCTAGCTCCTCAGTACATATAGCTGGTCGAGTGAAATGCAGTGGTCACAAGTAGTCAAAAATGCAGTTATTCCGCTCTCCGATTATGAGAGTGTGGATCTCGTATCCTCAACGTGACTATTACCTTAATTCCATAAAAAGAAATAAATTAAACAAATATATATAGTCATACCTTAAAAAGTGATCACAAGAGTTACCTGACAGTCAAATTTATAAGATATACGACACCATCTCTTGTAATACAATAAGTATTACGCGGCATTTTTTACTACTTGTGACCACTACATTTCACTCGACCAGCTATATGTACTGAGGAGGGTCCAAATCAAGAACCGAACGTTTACTTTATTATATATATTTTATTCAATTTGTAATATTTTATTACTGTCGCCCGTCCATCGTCGCGAACAAGCTCTCATTTGCCTTGTTTTGTTTATTTATCGTTATTGAGAGCGTTATCGTTATTTTGGTAGAATATACCGTACATCTGATTTATCAATTAAACATTTTTCGAAATTCGTAACGCCAAAATGGACCGTACGTATAACCTACATCTCACAGCACGAAACTATAACAGTTTCACAATCTCCACTTAACTTACAGTAATTATTTCTATAAATATTTATATAACATAAATTAAAAACAACTTTAATAATATTGATGATAATTATTTACACTTTATTTTAAAATATTTATTATAATCTTTTAGATACTTTTATTTTCCGGACATTATAATATTTACAAAATATTCAACGTATATATTTTCAAAATATTTAATCTTTTTTATAAATATTTTATAAATATTTTATAAATATTTTGTGCTGTCTGGGAGTTTAGCGCGCTCGGCTGTTCTCTTTCTGACGGGCAGATGCTTACACGCTTTTTTCGCATTTCTGTCACTCGAATCTATACGGCAAAAACAACAATTTAAGCGACATTATACACTTGTGAAATTTTGCTGCAAATATGTTTCAAGAGTCTAACACACTCGACTGCTCTTTTTCTCACGGGCAGATGATTGCACGTTCTTTTCACGTTTCTGCCGGTCGGATCTGTACGGCAAAAACAAATTTAAGCGACATACACTTGTGAAATTTTGCTGCAAATATGTTTCAAGCGTCTAGCACACTCGACTGCTCTTTTTCTCACGGGTAGATGCTTGCACGTTCTTTTCACGTTTCTGCCGGTTGGATCTGTATTCAAAAGATACTTCCATATTGTTTTCACATTTCTGCTACATGTTTACTTTTAACAAATAGTATAAAATTTCACAGTAGCTTCTTACAGCAGACTACTGCAATAGTACAGTAAGTACTCGTTCAATCACAGATATTATGCATTTTTGTCGCAATTTTGGACTGTTTTCTTGCGCACTTCTTCGGGACGCATCTGAACTAGAAAACTGGTTACCAGGGTAGCCATATGTCCTAACTTATTGCACCGGTAGCACTTTACAGGTTTTCCGTCTGCTTCTAATTTTGCTCTCTCTGCTCTAGCCTCTGTTTTCTCTAATTGCTCTTTCTCTATACTCTTTGTTTCTGCTTCTAACTGTGTAATAAAAGATTTTATTTCATCAATATTTATTTCTTTTTGAGTTGTTTGTCTTCTGATCAAATCGGCATTCCTCAGTTCTGGTACGTTAAAAGCTACTGCCTAATAGAATGACGATTTCTTGCTCTGTGAAAGGCACTGCATCCTTACATGATTGATATTCTCTAACTATAGAGTCAAAGCGTTCGCAAAAATCATTTACTTTTTCATCTTTCTTCATTTTAATCTGATAGAGACGAGCTCTTACAGATGTATGAGTTACATTTATTTCATTCTTTTTATATCCTCTTAATTTCTTTAAAATCTTTGATGGATCTTTTTCATGCAAAATTCTCTTATGATAATTTTTATCTACATAATTAATTAATATATCTCTAATAAAACTTTTTCTTTTAGCAATTTTTAATTCCAAAAGATTTTCTGGACCTTTTATACTTGCATCTATTACATCTAGCAAATCATTGTTCATTAACTCTGATTTTAAATAATCCATCCAGAGATCAAAGTTAGATTTCTGCGTAAGCTTATACTCTCTTCTAATATGTAGTTTCTGATTATTTAAATCAATTTTTATCGCGTTTTTAAATCTCTACTTTTATCTCTAATTTCGACTGAGCAGATTGCTTCTTCTACTTTCCTCTTTTTCGGTTTTTTTTGTATTTCAATAACTTTTTCAAGATTATTTTTTTCTAAATTTTGTATATTATCGTTATTTACCTCTAACCGTCTAAGTTTCAGTCTTTCACTCTCTAAATTAGCCTCCGAAACTCGCACCATAATCTCTATCATAGAATTCGTCTGCGTCATCACCCTTTCCAAGGTTTTGAATGTGGCCTCTAATTTTCAAGTCATCGCCTCATTTCTCGCGATGAGTTTTTCTTGTTGTTCATACAGGATCTTACTACCAATCGGAAGAATTGGTCTATCCTCTCCCACAAATCTCGGTAGTCGAATTTCTTCTGTGATTCGGGGCTTTTCTTTTGGTTTTGAGGTGGCCTGCTCTCGTGTCT
This sequence comes from Temnothorax curvispinosus, assembly GCF_003070985.1. Lineage (NCBI taxonomy): Eukaryota > Metazoa > Arthropoda > Insecta > Hymenoptera > Formicidae > Temnothorax > Temnothorax curvispinosus. The sequence goes on from NW_020227286.1 coordinate 2,954, forward strand.
CTAGCTCTTTCTCTTTCTCTATATCTGTGTAAATGTTCAGATTATTATTTTAATTTTATCCTTGAACACTTATACTTACACATTTGCTATCTCTAACCTTCTAATTTTTCTTCTATTTTACTCTTTGAACAATATTCTCTTATCTTTTTCTTCTATCATTTTTATCTCTAGTCTACCAGGAGATTCTGGTCCTTCTCTACGCATCCTTCGTCTCGTCTAGCTCTATTCATCTATATCGGGATTTCAAATATCAATTGGACATAAATAATATTTTTTTTCAAAACAAATTCAATATCCAATATATTGATATTATAAAATTTATAATTTTATCGTCGAGTTTTTTTCAACAATAAAACTTATTTATTGCTTACAAGATCATACAGAACGCACTGCAATTCATAATGATCTGAAAGCGAGAAACCACGCGCCTCTGCAAAACCATCCGCACACGCACACCACTATTCCGTGCAATCTCCATCACTGCTGAAAAGATCTATAGGATATCGGGTTGATCACGCACGCGCACGGGACTCGTACAGATTTACGCGGCCTCCCTAAACAGCAATCAAGCTACACCGCACCGCAAGTCATGCTTGATCACCGACCCGATGCATGTCGATTTTGAAAAATAATTCCATACACATGCATGTATATACATATGTGTCATGGTGTCGCATCGATGCTATGTTTTTCTAATCGATCATGCGTCAGCGCGTGCCCGGCAACAAATTCTTCGCGCCAAAAACAAAGACTCTCGCCGGTCACGATCGGACTTCCGCGCGCCAAAAAAAAATGACTCTCGCCGTTTTCTATCGCATCTTTCTATCTCTTTCTATCACACATCTATTCTCTATTTCTCTTTTTCTATTGCACATCTATTCTCTAATTCTCTTAAAATTTAGTTAATTTCTCGCATCTACTCTTTATACATCTAGTCTCTACTTTATCAGCGCTGTTTTTCGTGTACATCGACGATGATTTCTCTATCTCTCAAGAAGAAGACAAAAACATCTATCTTCTTCTAACAGCATTTATCGAACGAACGTTCTTATTAGCTGAAAGTTCTCTCGTTTTGCTCGTCAGCAACGAGGAATATTATTCACTTACCCTCTAATCTTCTATTCTCTGTCTGCGTCTAATTCGTCTATCTGTCGTCGTTGCCACACACTTCTCACAGATTTTCCACAGGACAAGCGTGCCCTGTTGGAATTATGCTCTCCGCAGGGATCGAGATGGTGGTGGTGATTGATAACGAACGACTTCTCTATCTGCTGTTATTATAACTCTTTATTCTCGACTCTATCTCTACACACCGTATAAGACACGTGTGCACGCGATAAGCTCAGACTATCGTCTGTCGCTTCGTACGGCGTTCCCGCCCGCGTTTCTGCGCCACGCAGTGCCCTCTGGAAGGGCGCGAGTGCTCTACTCGCACAAAGCATTTTTCCAACAATTTAAAACAACCTGTCTTCGAAGCGCGGATCGAGCTCGCGGTTGGCCGGGGTTCGAAGGAGGTGCGGAGAAGCAGACGGAGGGCGAGGTTAGCGAAATGAAGGCGCGTCTCGGTTACAAGAAAATAGTTAAATTTATTCTATGACAACTACAATCTGCGCTCGCGGCATTTACATAGGTCATAGGTCGATGCGTGCGAGGCGACGTTGGTTTGGTCGCGGGCGGCGCGGGGTAACTCGCGGTATGTGCGGGGCGGAGCCGCTGCTTTTGGTATTCGCGCGGACCGAATCGCGTGATGGCAGGTATCGGCACGGGCGGCGCCGGTTTCCCGGCCGGCGCGGCCCGGAGCGCGGAAAATGGCGCGAAACGCGGCGGCGATATGGATCGCAAAGCGTGGATAACGCGGCGGAAACGGGCCGTCGGCCGAGACACGCTCGGCGAGGGCAGAGAATGCCAGAGGCGCTCTACCGTCTTGTCCGGACAGGCTTCGGATGATTTGAAAGATGAGAAGCTGGTCCTTCGCCGAGACACACTCGGTGAAGACAGAGGCTGCATTCGGGGAGCGCGCTATTAGCGCTATTGCATCATTCTATCTTTATCGCTCATCAGGTGTAAAACAAGGATAGAATAAGCAAATAGCGCTAATAGCGCGCTCCCCGAATCCAGCCAGAGAATGCCGGAGGCGCTCTACCTTCGTATCCGGACGGCTTCGGGTGATTCAGATAGGAGCGAAAAGCTGGTCGCTAGCCGAGACACACTCGGCGAAGACAGAGAATGCCGGAGGCGCTCTACCTTACGTTCGGATTAGCTTTCGTGCGGGAATTCAGGATTGGTGTTGTCTGGAAGACGGATGATCGGGAATCGCGCTCTGTGCCAGCGACGCCGGGCTTTTATACGCGTCGCGGCGGCGTCGCGGCGTGGTGGGGGTAGCGACGGCGATCGCGAGCGCCGGGCCGGTGCGGCGGAACGATCGGGGATCGCGGCGCCTCGACGCCGTGATTGCGTTCGGCGGTCTTCGGCCGCCTTCGGCACCGCTCGGCGCGGTGAAGCGGTTGCCGCGTTTAAGTCCATTCGCGGACTTCCTAACGTATGAGATGATTAAAAAATACGCTGGGCACATCGTGCCCGTTCTTCACCCCGCGGGTGGTCGGCGGGGTGGTCTCGGCGTGGTGTTCTTGCCGGAACGATGCATGTTTGGGGGTGCATCGTTACAAATTATTATATATTCATAGCGAGAAATGACCCATCGAATCGACGTCTAATTGACGTCGAAATTATCGATATTACATATATAGTTTCTATATAATACTGCAGTGTTAATTGATGTGTATATTAAACTAGCTATATATTATATATTTTCGGTACTTGCAGTGAATATCGAAACGCAGCCTTAGAAGAGTAAGACATGTGAACAGCATAATAACAATTGTCATATTATAGTAGAAGCAAACTCTTTGTAGACTATTTCTTTCTCTTCAAACTTGTAATTCTTCATATTAAGAGATTACACAAACGTTTTTTTATAAGCAATCAACAAGCAAGGGAAACTGCCAATATACAGTCGAGACTAGTATATAAATATATATATATATAATATATATATATATATATATATATCAGAGTTGGGCGTTAATCGATTTTAATGTATTTGATTATTAATTTAATTAAAATAATGCAGTTACAATGTAATTATAATTACACTTGTAATTGTAATTGTAATTGTAATTACTCATAATTGTAATTTCACTGTAATTACATTGTAATTGTAATGTAATCGTAATTACTTATAATTGTAATTACATGGCAATTACAATTAGAAGTAATCATGATTACATTTTAGTATGCGGAACAAAATTTAAACAAAATATATACGAAAACACTTAAATCTTAATTTTAATATGTGCGTATAGCTACATTATTGTATATTTGGTATCTTTCGTTACCTTCCTTTTATTATTGTTATGATAGCTGCCTGCTACGAAAGCGTCGACATTACTTGCGCCGCGCGGAAATATGTCGTTGTTTTGCTCTTTCTTGTCACCTTTCTATCACATTTAGCTCATGATCAGTTCGCTCTTTGCGTTTACAGAAGACGGACAATCTCTTGATTATTTATTTTTTTATTGTCGTAGTGTATCTCAGATTTGTTGAAACAAATCTTTTTGATATAATTGTAATTCCTATGGTGATAAATAATTAACAAGTAAGTATTTTCTTCACCACTAATAATTAACAGAAAGGCAATTAATTTCGAACGAGCTGACAATTTATTGTAATGCTCAATTATACATGTCGGTATAACGACGTTTTGACCTTTAGTTTGGGTTTTTATCAAGTATCTAATGCCCGGTTTCTTCACCGTCAGATAACTTTATCCTTAGGATAAACTCACTCTTCATCTCTTTCTAACCTAACTCTTAGAAAGAGATGAAGAGTGAATTTAACCTAAGGATAAAGTTAGGGCCTAAGCAGAATGGCTGTCTTATAACCTTAAGGCAGTGTTTTATGCCTTAAGTCTTTGTCTTATGTAACGCACAATAC
>NW_020227287.1:0-1109 GCF_003070985.1 Temnothorax curvispinosus
TCGTTGTCGTTGCTTCTTTCTCTCTGTACGATAACATATAATTGTAATAATCAACACTTTTGTCATCGTCATCGTTTATTGCTCACTTAAATGAAGCAAGATAGAATAACGCTTGTAAATATGTACTTACGATTAGAAGTTGTTTTTTCCGCTGTTTCTTTTTCTATTAAGTTGGCAACTAAGTTTCCGCCGTTTTTTTTAATGTTACTAGACACTACAGACGCGCGCTTTGCACGCGCTATTTAGCTTTAACATTACACACATATACAATGACAGCTGCTCATGAAGTAAGCATAGCGAGAGAACTAATCGGCATCGTGGAAAAGAGGGAACAATAAACGCGATATATTCGAGTACCGACTTTGCACGCCTTTTTTTAGAGAGGAACATTCCGCATGTCATTAAATGTTTTTGGCATAATGTTTTAAATCATTCGAGGTTCAGAAGTGTGAAGCATGGGTTCCGCATGCTTTAAGTAACAACAACAAAAATCAACGAGATCACAATCTCCGCTGGTTTTCTTGCTTGCTACCGCTCAACTCATGGACACAAGCAACGATTTCTTTACCGAATCGTTACTGGCGACAAAAAATGGTGCCTGTACATTAATATGAAGCAGCGCAAGCAATGGCTTAGCCCCGGTAAACAAGCGACACCGTGCATGAAACAAGATCTTCATCCGCGTAAAACGATGTTGTGCGTATGGTGGGACTGAGAAGGGATTATCCATTACGAATTGCTTGAACGGAACCAAACGGTCAACGCGGAACTCTATGTTCAACAAATGGAACGACTCAACATGGCTATTCAAAAGAAAAGACCTAATCGGCAGCATGGAGTTTTTTTGCTGCACGACAACGCCCGCCCTCATATCGCCAATATGACCAAGTAAGCCATTCAAACGCATGGCTGAAAAACTCCATGCTGCCGATTAGGTCTTTTCTCTTGAATAGCCGTGTTGAGTCGTTCCATTTGTTGAACATAGAGTTCCGCGTTGACTGTTTGGTTCCGTTCAAGCAATTCGTAATGGATAATCCCTTCCCAGTCCCACCATACGCACACCATCGTTTTACGCGGATGAAGATCTTGTTTCGCGCTCAGTGTCGCTT
>NW_020227288.1:0-4081 GCF_003070985.1 Temnothorax curvispinosus
CTTTTCAGGGCCGAGAAACGTATATTATATGATCCCTTACAGTAAAGTCGTTACGGTGGGGCGCTGTCGCAACAGCTAACGCCTTTGGCGCGAGCACAAACAATCCTCGGGCCTGACCCGAATTCGCCCGAAATCACCCGGTTGTCGCGCCTACTGTTCCGAGTCAGAACTTCCGACATGCAAAGGTAAAACGCGCACGCGTTTCCTAATTCGCATATACCGCGCAACGCGTTACATCGCGGATCGATGTGATTCGTCATCTAACTTCGTGGATCGACGTGATTCGTCCTTCGTGAATCGTGAGGCAACGACCCTCGCCGAGGGTCTATCGGGACGAGGGATGATCGATAGCTATCGATCCGCGTTCTCTTCCGTTTCTGCCGTGCTAAGGAGAAAGTCGAGCCAGCCGTTCGTGGCAATTATATTATCGGGACTATCGGGAGTGCCGAAAGTAATTGCGCGAAGTCCGTAATAGTTTCATCGCGAGCCGCACCCGCTCGAGTGGTCGCCGCGTGAAACATCTCAGATAGCTTTTCCGTTCACGTGAACGGAGAGTGAGCCGGTTTTCGTCGCGCGCGTACCCGGTCGATTGATCCGTGCGCGAATTTCGGAAAGTTGAGTGCGCTCAGTGCATCTGTGCAAAGGGTTGTATCGTGCGCTCAAGTTTCGTCGCGATCTGCTTCCGCTCGAGTGGTCGTCGCGCTAAACATCTCTTTTCCCGAGTTTTCGTCGCCCGTAATACGACGGGACGACCGACGCACACAGACGGATCACGTGATCACCGCGTGCGGTAGCGTGATCCTTGGCGAAAGACCCGTGTCGACGGCGAAACCATCCCACCACGACGCGAATCCGGTTCTCGCGAGTGCCTCTATCTTGAGCGTCGCGATCACCGAGCGTGAGAGTTGTCGATCATTTCTCATAAAATCAACGTTGGGAGTTCGATCCCGATATTGACCCCGCTCGCGGCCATCTTGTCGTACCGCGCCGTACATTGTGAACGCGGCTTTACCGCGCCTCGTACCTCTGTGATTTAGTGTAAAATTCGTGCCCGCTATCGTCGTCGTCCTCGAGTAACCTAAGTGAGCCTGAGTCTCTCGCACGTCTCCGTGTTTGCGGTCGCTCATCTGCCTCGCGAGCAAGATATCCGTCGGTCGCGTGCAAGATCTCCGATCGCGGGGGCGGTCATTCATCGTTCTTTAAGATCTCCGTTTCGCGAGCCACGAAGATAAACCGAGCGACTCAAGATTTCCGCCCGACATTTCCGCGAAGGCTCAACCCGTTCGGATGCGCGAGAGTGCGAGTAGTGCATGTGTATAAGACTGCAAAATAAATTGTGCTTGTCAATCAAATATAAAGGGCGTGGCTCTTGCCCCGCGTCTTGGTCAGGGTGGTCCCGGCATTCATTCGTGTCCCGAGGGCACCTCGGCAGAGCACGAAACAATATTGTTTTATACATATTTCAAGTAATCGATGAGTATCTGATGTCAAAGAATCTAATGTGCAGGTAATACATACTATTTTCCTGAGAAGTAAGTAATAGTTTCCAAAATTTGTTTTGCATAAGAATTAAATTACCAATTAATAGACACAAATTGTTGACTAAAAATAACATTTCTGAAGCAGATAAAATTAGAAGTTTATTTTTTATTGGTTCAGCTTGTAATATTGGAGTAATATTTCTGTCACAAGACATGCGTTCATAATTACTTAATCGATTATTTAAATGTTGTAAAGTAAAAAATTTTTCAACGTTAATAAAATTATTCAGTATTTTTCCCATATCATATCTGCATACACCTTCAAGCAAGTCGTGCATTGGGTCTATGGATAAGTTCTTTAATAAATGGAAAGCAGGTATCTTATTGAAAATACAAGGTTCTTGAACACCAAATATTTTTTTACTGCAATGTTTCGAGTAATCTTCAATTTTTTTAATTAGTTGAGCATTTTTTACAAATTGTTTATGAAGTTCTGTTTTAGAAGCAGTACAAATTTTACAACTGTACATAGAATTAAAACTTTTATTGACACTTAAAATGCTATTTAATCCTAAGTTGTCTCCTGCTATATATGTAAGACTAAAGAAGATTTTATATGTTCTACCACAAATATTTATTATTAAGCCATATTTTCCAAATCAGTTATTTGTTGAACAATGTTGTGAAATATTCTGTCATTACCAAAACGTTTATGATCTGTATACTTATGGATCTGCAGTAAAAAGATATTTTCTAACATACTTGCACATATTTAGGTGGTAAGCAGGATATTGTACAATAAACTGTTCCAATTTTATTAATACCTTTATGTGATTCTAAAGGATTATTTACTTCGACCTCGTCAAAATAGAAAGTCAAAGGTATTTTTATATTTTCAGCGTTTATATCTTGAGATTTTCATATTGTACCTTATGTTATTGACTTTATCACAGAAAAATCTGTACAACTTTTCATGAAAGATATAATTTTATAAAAAACACGAGGCTTTTCTAAAAATTTTTTAGCACTAAATTGAGAGGTATTGTAACAATATTCGTTTTTTTCGTTGTGTAGTTTGTTTGCGTTTGCGTAATGAAAGAGAAAATGCAATAATTATTTTCTTTAGCATGAATAAAAAACCATTGTCTTTAAAAAAATTAAGCGTCATGTGTTCGGTCTTGAAAACTTGTAACGATTTTTTCATAACTTCTATTTTTCCACATAGATCTGTTAATTCTTCATATTCAGATTGTAATTGATTTAAGCAAATCGAGAAGAAAAATGTATTGATAGAAGACATAGTGTCATGAATAGTTTTTCTGTCAGAATTTTCTGAATAAAGCCTAGCTATAAATTTGCTTGCAAAATACATAACATTATGTTGAAATTCTTGTACATTTGTTTTACACGCGAAATTAATTATATATTTTTTCTATAGTCGAATTATACAGTTCTAGATTCCAGTTATTTTGTATTTTTATATCAATACAGTACATCTTGTTGCGATAGAAAGAAAATTAATACTGCATCGGATATCCGATGATGTTCTATGTCCAAAAAGAAGATTTATTTACAAAAGATAAAAATATTTTTCAGTTTATCAAGACTCGCATCTATTGTTTCGAATTGTAATGCAAATAACACAAATTGGAAAGATAACAATCACGACAGAATGCATGTGCAAATTGAGAAAATTTAAACTTTCAGATCATTAAAATAATAGAGAAGAATATAATAAGATATCATAGGGCGGCAGTGTGGTCTAGTGGTAAAGCGCCAGACTCGTAATCTGAGGAACCAGGTTCGAGTCCACTAGAGCCATGGAATGTTTTTCCGAAAGTTTAATGACGAATCGAAATATATATATATATATATATATATATAAAATACAAATTTTAATATTATTATTTTTAGACTTACGTTGATTTAAATTTATTGCAGCGTTATCCGTCGTATTCTTCACGTTGGGATGAAGATGCAAGGTTGACATAATTTTCCCAGAAATTAACGTTTTCAAACATGTTTGAGTAATAATAACTGAATTTTGCAGTACAAAATATATATATATATATATATATTTTTTGACCAGAACAATTTAATTTTGGAGAACAATTTAATCGACGAGCGCAAATCACGGCGCGCAACACTGCTCGAGTCTCTCGGGAATCTTAGGAGAGTTTGAGACATGAAATTTTGAAATAATAAATATTAGGTACTCGCACTCGTGTGTTCGCATATATGCCGTGTGTCTCTGTGATAAAGAAGTATATGTGGGGTGAAGGCCGGGCCGGGGAATCGAACCACGGACCTTTAAGTTAACAATTTACTAACGAAGCCGTAGAGCCACGCCACCCCACTGTCCCCATATATATATATATATATATACTTAAATTAAAAGAAAATGTTTATACTAACTAGTTGATTGGACCATAATTTTTTTTTATTTACAGTTAATAAAGCACTTCCCTCCAGAACATTGCGATTAAAGTTGGTGTACAATTTTAAATTCATGTGACCTTAATTCATTCGTTGGCTGATTCTTAAAAAAAAAGTGTGGCAGTGTGGTCTTGTGGTAAAGCGCCAGACTCGTAACTCCGAGG
>NW_020227289.1:0-330 GCF_003070985.1 Temnothorax curvispinosus
TCAACTCGAGACTCGGCACTCGGCGAGAGACACGAGACGCGATACCCGAAATGCGTGACATCGTGGTATAGTCGGCCCGTGCAAAGCGGCAACGTCACAGCTCTAGAGAGACAGCAGATCGTATATTTGCCCTTCTCTCCCCGCTCGAAGCTTGCCGAGTGCCTAGTGTACACGGACAAAGGAGGACTTGCGCGACCAGCATATCCCCTCCATCTGAGTAGTTCGGACACAAACCATAGCATGGATACGAACCCATGTATCGTTACCCGAGTCCTCTCTGATCATTACCGAGCGTAACGCCGTAGTTGACGTCCACTTTCTCAGAGGGCA
>NW_020227289.1:430-3145 GCF_003070985.1 Temnothorax curvispinosus
CTCCCGCGCCGCCGGCATGTTACCTCTCTTCCTTGCCGACTCTGTCTACCGTCTAGGGATTTCAAAAATTGATTAAAAGAAAAAAAATCGCAGAGACATCGATTATATATATATATATATAAAAATTGAAGAATCAATTAATTGTTATATTTTTTAAAATTACTTTTTAATCTTTAAGGGGGGGGGTTATTTTTAAAATATTACAGCTTTTTCTTGAGTAAAGTTTATTGTAATTCACTGTATTTCTTCTAGCCTTTGATGTGACAGTTTCACTATATAGTGGCTTCCCATCCCCTGTAAAGGTTAAATTAATTTTTTTAAATTTTAAAATATTAATTTTTTTTGTTTTAGTTACATTAGATAGTTTTCTTTATTAAATCCGCATTGTATATTTTTAAAAAAATGCATTATAGTATATAAATAAATTGAAATAGAAAGAGATTAAAGAAGATAAGAAGAGAAAATATTTGTTACTGTATTTTATCGTTCTTTATTTTAATAAAAAAACGATATATGTATAATGACGCATAGTACAATCATATCACCAGGTTACAAGGTAAGAAATAAAGTAGGTATTTAGTAGGTTAGAATATAAGATATAAAATATAAAGTAAGTATTTAGTAGATTACAAGATAAGATAAAAAAACGATATATAGTATAACGACGCATAGTACAATAATATCACCAGGTTACAAGGTAAGAAATAAAGTAGGTATTTAGTACCTGGTTACAATATAAGATATAAAATATAAAGTAGGTATTTAGTATGTTACAAGCTAAGATATAAAAGTGAGATATAAAGGTATGTATACATAACATAGAAAAGATAAGATATAAGCACAAAGTATAAGATACCAAGTATTGAAAATAAAGTACCTTAATTTATTCCAATCCCCAATCATCAAAAGCAAGCGAACCAAGAAATAACAACATATTTAAATGCTCACCGGTTAATCTGCTTCGTTCATCGGTTTTTATATCACCAGCTTGAGAAAAGATTCTTTCTGATGGTACTGAAGTGCCAAGGACACTAACATACTTTATTGCTTGTTCATACAACATCGGAAAAGCATGTTTTACCGATTTCCAGTATTGGAGAGGATTGCTCTTACGTTCAATGACTGGTTGGCTCAAATACTGTCTTAATTCGCTCAAATCTTCATTAGTATTATTTTTTGATACTAGATGTTCATGAAAACTCCATAAGTTATCACAATCTTTTTCAACCATGCCAGCATTTAATTTCTCAGTCATATTTTGTTGAATTTTATTTCTTTGTAATAATGACTCAATTCGGGATATCGCATTTGCCGCAAGTAAAGCTTTTTCAAAATGTAATTTCTTAAACCAAGGATCAAGTATGGTAGAAATGCTCATTATTTCGTTATTTTCAAAATTTTTGCATCAATTTTCAATTGCACCTTCAAATTTTTCTTTGAATTCAATTCCAATCCTTGTAGTAGGTTTAGTATAATAGATTGCGGATTTCATACAATGCACTAAAGGTATAATGACACTGCAAGTTGGATATGAATCTCCATTAACTTCAACAATAACGTTTTCAATCGGTTTTATAAGTGATACTACATCTTTTAGTATTTGAATTTTGTCACGTTTTAACATATCTGGAGGATTATCACACTTAGATATTGCTGGATATATATATTGTTCAAGCTCAAGAAATCTGTTTAACATATAAAATGTGGAATTCTAACGAGTGACTATATCTTGTATTAATTTTAACACAGTTCCTTCGGTTTTTCCGTCACGTATTTTCAAGCTTTTCAATTGATCAGATGCAACAACACTTCTTACAATTGTAACAATCCTCTTTACTTTAATAATGATTTCTTGTGCATGAGGAATACTGATTAGCGCATCCGGTACTATATGAGACAAAATGTGTGCAAAACAAGATAACTGTCTGTGCTTTCCTATTGTCTTCTCTATTGCAAGTTTGATATTTGCTGCGCTGTCTGTAATAATTGCTGTAATCTTTGAACGATCTAATTGAAATTGTTCAATAACTGTATTTAAAGAATCAGCGAGATAATCAGCAGTATGATTTTTATGCAAGGGAAAAACACCAATACAACCAGTTTTCATTTCGATTTCTTCTGTTAAATAGTGTATAGTAACACCGAGATAACTTTGATTAGCATTATCCGTCCAATTATCGCAAGTGAGGCTATAACAAATAGCTTTTTCAACTCTCTAATGATAAAACCTTCTTTCAATAATCCATATCGGGCTTCTATCAATCTAGTTATTGTTCTTTTGCTCGGCAACTTGTAAAGGGGCACAGCTGTTTTCATTACCCATTGAAAACCCTTATTTTCAACTGTCGTCAATGCTATTTTATCAACCGCAATCATATATAAAACAGCATTTGTTAGTTTATCAGCTTTGTCGCCACCATTTAAAATAATTAAAATAAATTTTTATTACATTATACAAAACTTTTTATAAAATATAAAAATGTGCAATGTTTAATTCTAAACATACCCATGAACGAGTTTGTTCTCTCGAATGCATCCTTAATTTTTGTATGCTTTGTCTGTAAAACATTTTAGTTACTTATACTCAAATTCTTGTTTATTTCTTTTTTATTTTATTATTTTATGGATAAATTAGATTTACCTTATCGCAAAGTTTTATTTTTTTAGGTTTATCAACTGTATCAGATGTACTTGATACAGAATCATCACTAGCAT
>NW_020227290.1:0-1632 GCF_003070985.1 Temnothorax curvispinosus
AAGCGAGGCTTCCATCTGGGTCAAGGGCGAGCCCAGGTGATGGTGCCGACATCGCCCAGCACGGTGGAAAGGCTAACTTGGAGAGATCCAGGATAGCGAGTAAGGTGGGTGCCACTGGCAGAGTCAAGCCTACTGCCTTAGGACCCAAGTCTGTAAGAGATAGAAGTCGATCACGGGACAGGAGTCCTATGACTAGGAAGGAATCCTCCCCAACCGACAATAGTAACGTCGGGACAAATGGGGGCGAGGAGCTCACCTCGCCTATCCATGATAAGATGGAGAATATCTTTAGACTGGTCGATGAGACTCAGCAAATGATCCTGGAGGAGGACTCCCAAACAGTACCCGCAACAACGTCCGGGAACGTCGGAAATGAGCTTTTAGACTCAATAGTTATCTCAGAGGACGACGAGGAGGAAGAAACCATGACGGATTTCTCTGAGGCAAGTAACGCCCGCCTGAGTGGCCTTGAGCTCAGGAAATGCAAGTGGGCCCAAAAAGCTGAGGAGGAGGAGAGAAGGCATAATATCAGGGAAATCACCGACCCGTCGGTTGCCCCTTCTCTCTCCAAGAGTAGGAGGATCAAGGAGAAAAAAGCGCTGGAGCAACTGAAGTTTGCCCCAACGGAGGATCTTCCTACTGTGGTTCTTGAGCAGATGCGCATGCTGGACAAATATATCAAACGGGCAAAAATCCAGGGTGTGTACCAGGGCCACCTAAATACGGTGGCTGCAACCGTCACGGCTGCCATTACCAGGTTAGCCGGACGAATGGGTGGGGAACAAGGGCCGGAGCGCAACGACGAAATAGAGGAGCTCCGTGATAGACTGACGGTTCTCGAGGAAGAGAACCGTCGGTTAAAGGAAAGTATGAAAGCGAGTCATCGCTCTACCGAGTACGAAGCTATGGAGATTGACGTGCTTCCAGCAGCGAATAACGACTCCCCTAGCCGGGAAATTACAAGGAAAAGGAGAGGGAGCAGAATCCATAAAATAATAGACGATGATTCTTCGGACGAAGAAGACAGAGCGAAGAAGGCTCAGGAAGAGGAGGAGCGCAGGACCTCTGAGGCTAATAGGAAAAGAATCCTAGATGAAATAAAGGCCAACGGAGCCCCTGCGGTAATCAGACCTTTTCTAACAGGACAGGGACAAATGGTGCTAGAGGAGGCTACACCCCCGGGAGGTGCTCCTACTGGAAGTACTCTTGTGGGGAGTATCTTACACCAGGAGACAACGCTGGAGGAGCGAATCCTGAATAAGCTTACCAATAAAATGGAGGAAATGCTCGCTCCAGTGCTGGCCAGGTTGGGATGCCCCAACAACAAGCCGGGCGCAAACACCGGTGACGCATCGCCCAACAAGAAGAGGGAACTCCACTCTCAGGATAAAGCTGCCAATAATAGAGACCGCAGCAATACGAGAAGGAAAGCAAACGCCAAGAAAAAAGCGAAACGTCCGGCGGCCGAAAAAACCATATCGGCGAACCCCAAATCTAAACAAATTGGGGGTCCTAGCATCGATTCTAGGCGAGAGGCCGGAAATGCGCCCTCTAACTCTGCCCCTCTGCCGACCAGCGCTACCAATTCACAGACGACCTCTACTTGGGCGGTTGTGGTAAAGCGAGGAAAGA
>NW_020227291.1:0-9038 GCF_003070985.1 Temnothorax curvispinosus
CTCAAGAGATCTAGGCACGCTTATGTATATGATCGTTCCAGAAATATTGAGCACATAGAGAGTAATTATTCCATAGACGCAGAACATGCAGATAACAATTGTGGATAGAATGTAACGTGATCTCGAAGCCTCGAAAGTCGAATCGTTGATCTTGTATGGAAATATTCCAAGAATGCGGCAGAATGTGAAGCAGGGATACATCAAGGATTGAAAGTCCGTAGCGTAAAATAATCGCCACCCGTTTCGCATGTTGTTGTTTACTCGTTTCTGGAATTTTAATGACAAAATGGAATATAAGCAGCAAAGTTTCGTTGTAGAACGATAATTTAAATATACACAGTTTAAAAATTATCTATCACATTATCAATACTTTGTTATTAGTGCGAGCGTAATTACAAAAATTTGTTCCGTAAATGTAACTTTTAAATTCGTCTTCTAACAGCGATTGCGTAACTCCTTCTTTCGATCTACACATAACAAGCTTAACATGAAAACTGCGAGCAGTTGCTGCGTCGAGTAGCGGGGAATGCATCAAATATAATATGTTAGTCGTGAAGTAACCATGGCGTACTTCGATCTGTACTTGTCACTCGGAACATTGAAGTGAAATACGTAAAGAAATTATATCTTGTTGCTGCAACGTACCAACCATACATCAAATCATGTTGACACATTCAAAACAGGTGGCATTAATTGCATAATATTTATATAAATTAGTTCCTCTTGAAAATTTATCAATAGCTGTTCCGCATTCTACATTTTTATTGCACCTACAAAATGTTTCAGAATGCTTTTTGTACCACTTTGAAATTTAATATTTGTAACTGTATAGAGATACTCGCGCGCGTTTGTATTACAGTAATTTTTAGTAAAAGAAGCATTAATATACATCAATGCAATCAAAAGTGTGCTATTATTTATATTCGATTTTCTAATTTAATATAGAGTTAATCGAAATGGCAAATTATTTTCTTGAGTGTATTAAAATATAATACACCAAACTATCAATTTTTACGTGTTGTTACTGACTAATGTGCTGTTAAATTATGCTACGTATATTTTGAAAAGCACTACTATTGCAGTGGGAGACAAAAAGCTAACGGATGTAATATTAATAAATTAAGTCATAATGTCAAAGCAATGATATTATCTCAATTAGACTTATTCTAACTAATTAGCTAGATGAAGATAAATTGATATACATATTTCTGATGAAATTAGCTAGTATGACATATTTTACAAGAAAATATCTCAACGTAATTGCTTTTTTTGTATTTCAACAACAACATAAGGAAATAAAATAAAAAATATGTTAACTCATTACAGTAATCATATTACGCTGCTCATTATATTAGCTAGTATGACATACTTTACAAGAAAATATCTCAAAGTAATTGCTTTTTTGTATTTCAACAACAACATAAGGAAATAAAAGAAAAAAATGTTAACTCATTGCAGTAATCATATTACGCTGCTCAAGGAAGATTTAAGTTAATTACCTACTCTTGTTAAATGAAACTTAAACCTTCAATATGCTGTATGAGATGTTCTCACAAAAGACATATCACAACTATTCAGAACTGATTTGATTCCTATTGAAATATGTGGTTTTATTCTCATACAAGATCAAACATAAAAATATAAGCAACACATATTTTTGAACATTACCTTGTATTAGTTATCTGATATTTGCATTAATTTTTGTGCAAGGGAGCAGTTGAAATATTGAATTGTTTGAGATATGTAATGAGTGAAACAGATATCTTAGAAATTTATTACGTCTTTACGCGATACATTTAAATATGTAAAAAAACATTCAAGATTTATTCTAAATTTGATATTAATACTATATGTTGATATTAATATTTACTGTTAATATAAAGTGTTTTAATACACGTATGATAACGTTTTGTCTACGTACATGTATATATGTACATATACGAATAACGTCTACAAATAAAAAAATAGTTCTCTTTCATTATTTCCTTTTACGGGATTACATTATTCGTGTAACATTGATTGCAGATTTTTCATCGCAGGAATGTGATATGACCAAGAATTGTAGCAAAATTAATATATATGTAGTGATGGTACCCACCAACTAAAAACACAAAAAAAAAATAAACATGATAAATTTTATTAATTGAATCAAATAATTGATTACTCACTGTAGCGAGAAATGGTGCGTCCACATTAATACCTTTTGCAGAAAATGTATTTTTACAATGCAATATTTGCAAAGAAAATAACTGCAACTATAATGTAAAATTGTTAAATACAGGAAAATATAATTATACTCAAATAGATATAATATATAAAACCTCATTAGCGAATGCAATATGTTAGAAGAAAAATATTCTAAATAAATTGCATTTCCATTACCTCATTTTTTATTTGTTTATCTCTGCTGATGTTAAGTACATCGTGAATCGTGGTACGAATCTCTTGAGCCTGATTTTTGCCAGTCTCACAACTCCACACAAGTAACCCTATTTTTGTAAAATAATACATTGTGCCTGACAATATCACACCGACCTCTTTATTTAAATTGATGAACAATCCATCGTATTTATTATACTGCACTACATTGAAGTACAGTAAATCAAAAATAATTTCAGAAAAGGTTAAGACTATCGTAGCAAGAAGTTGCGCACTGAAAATTGTGTTCAGCATCTGTACTGTGTTGCTAATCATGAGATGTTGCTTTTTCAGAGCCTTAAGGTTCATTATCAGGAATATATTTCTGTGTTCGTAAAACATTATGGGAACACGTGGTTCATTGTTTACTATGAATTTTTGCATATGTAGAAGATTATTGTTAATTTCCTTGAAACAAGCCTTCAATATACAAACACAGTTCATGTACAGCATGTCCATCGTAAACACTAGTAGAACTGTGTACACTGTAAACATTATATTGAAGACACCGTTGTGCATTACGTAGAAATATATAAAAAGTGTGCCGATAAGATAGAAGAGACCAAAGATATCTTTGGCGTGAATTAATCTGGATAACTTCTGGTACGACTCCGGAGGCAGTGTCGAAGAGATCTCCATTATAGTTTGGAGCAATCGCATTCGCGGACTGCTCAAAACAAACGTGACGATTGTTATAAAACTGACCAATATATCATAGCAGTTATCGTCAAGAGACTTGGTCACGACTTCAAAGTTTGTGATCTTCATAAAAATATTAGATTGATAAAGGTCTCTCAGATCGATAACACATAAAGCGGATACAATTATAATCGATAAGACATAATGTGGTTTTGAAGCCTGGAAGATCGAATCGTTGATCTTGTACGGGAATATTCCAAGAATGCGGCAGAATGTGAAGCAAGGATACATCAAGGATTGAAAGTCCGTAGCGTAGAAGAGCCGCCATTCTTTTCGCATATTGTTGTTTGCTTGTTTCCGGAATTTTAACGACAAAACTGATTATGAGTTTTACTAGAGAACAATAATTTAAATATACACAGTATAACAGTTATTTATCACATTATCAATATGATAACACTTTGTTAACGATGTAAGCGTAATTACGAAAATTTCTTTTCTAAGCGTAGTTTTGAAATTCGTCTTTTAACAGCGATTGCGCAACTCCTTTTCCATCTACACGTAACAAGTTTAACTTGAAAACTGTGAGCAGTTGCTGCGTCAAGTAGCGGGGAGTGCCTCAAAGAACATATGTTAGTAATGGCGTTCTTCGATGTATACTTGTTACTAGAAACACTATGTTGTTTTTGATATTTATTTATTGAATTAATATGGAACTAATTTTTGCGAATTATTCTTGAGTGTATTAAAATATAATACACCAAACTCTCAATTTTTGCATAATACTTCAATAACGTGCTATTAAATTATGCTGCGGTATATTTTGAGTAACTCTGAGATATTGCAGTGAAGAACGAAAAGCTAATGTTAATAAATTAAGTCAATAATAATGCAAAAGCAATAACATTATCTTAATTAGACTTAATCTAACTAATTATCTTGATGAAAATGAATTGATATATTTTTGATGAGAAATTAGTTAATGTGACACACGTTATCGATAAGAAAATATCTGGAAGCAGTACTTTTTTGTATTTTAACAGCAACACAAGGAAATAGAAGATCGAAGAAATGTTATCATTACAGTAATCACATTACATATTACTTATAAGGAAAATTTAAAGCAAATTATTATCGAAATATTCTTTATTCTCGACTACCTGGCAAATTATAATTATGTGCACTACGTTTCGGCTCTAGGTTTAAGCCCTTCTCAAGTGCGGTTTGAAATTTGGGAACATCGTGTTGTATAAAACAATAAATAAATAAAAAACAAAAAATAGTCATTAAAACTAGAGAGCAATACATCTACTCGACTCGTCATACGTAGTCAGAGACATCCTTGTGTTATGCGAATGTTCCAGCATGGTCATAAGCACAACTGCAGGAAATTAATTACATAAAGCATCAATATGTGGAGAGAGAATGCAACAATCGATTCTTACGTGTCTCATATATCCGAAATCCACAGTTATACATATCCAGTTAGAGAATCTCCGGTGTGCGATGTCGTGCGAGTGGAAGTACTCAGGAGACTAAACGTTGACAAAGGGAGCAGAATCAAGGGGTCAGAAAGGTTGCCGCGAGGAATAATAAAATATAAACAATTAAACAGACGATTGAGATGACGCCATCATATATAGCGTCTACATTCTCAAATTATTGTCATTGGTAAATGAAACTCAAACGAGTACCTCCAATATGCTACATGAGATGTTCTCACAAAACACATATCACAACTGTTCAGAACTAATTCTCTTTAAAATATAAAATATTTTTTTCTCATACCAGATCAAATATAAAAATATCAGCAACATATATTTTTGAACATTACCTTGTATTAATTTTCCGATATTTGCATTAAGTTTTTTAAATTTTAATGCAAGGGAGTAGTTGAAATGTTGAATTGTTTGAGGTATTTAATAAGTAAAACAGATATCTTTCTTAGAAATTTATTACGTCTTTCGTACGCGATACATTTTAAATACGTAAAAAAAAAAACATTCAAGATTTATTTTAAATTTGATATATTAATACTGTTTGTTGATATTAATATTAACTGTTAATATTAATATTAAGTTGATTTAGTGTTCTAATAGACGTATGATAACGTTTTGTCTACGTACACGCATACATGTATATATGTATACGAATAATGTCTACAAATGTAAAAAAGTTTTCTTTGATTATTTTTTTTTTATGGAATTACATTATTCGTGTACCATTGATTGCAGACTTTTCATCGCAGGCTTGTGATATGACCAAGAATTGTAGCAAAATTAACATATATGTAGTGATGGCACCCACCAACTAAAGACACAATGAAAAGAAATAAACATGATAAATTTCATTAATTAAAGCAAACGATTGAGTATTTACCGTAGCGAGAAACGTTGCGTCCACATTAAGACCTTTGGCAGAAAATGTATTTTTGCAATGCAATATTTGCAACGAAAATAACTGCAACTATAATGTAAGATTAAATACAGGAAAATGTAATTATACTTAAATAGATTTAATGTATAAAACCGCATTAGCGCATGCAATATGTAATTATAAGAAAAATATTCAAAATGAGTTGCATTTCCACTACCTCATTTTTTATTTGCTCATCTCTGCTGATGATAAGTACATCGTGAATCGTGGTACGGATCTCTTGAGCTTGATTCTTGCCAGTCTCGCAAGTCCACACAAGTAACGCCATTTTTGTTACGTAATATATTGTTTCTAAGAATATCAAACCGATCTCTTCATCCAAATTGATGAAAAATCCATCATATCTATTATACTGCACTACATGGAAGTACAGTCCAAAAATAATTTCAGCGAAGATTATAACTATAGTAGCAAGAAGTTGCAAACTGAAAATTGTGTTCAGCATCTGTACTGTGTTGCTAACCATGAGATGTTGCTTTTTCAGAGCCTTAAGGTTCATTATCAGGAATGCATTTCTTTGCCCGTAGCAGAACATCATGGGAAGTATGGGAACACATGGTTCATTGTTTACTATGAATGCTTGCATATGTAGAAGATTATTGTTAATTTCCTTGAAACAAGCCTTCAATGTACAAACACAGTTCATGTACAGCATATCCATTGTAAACACTACTAGAACTGTGTACACTTCAAATATTATATAGGAGATGCCGACTTCTGCCATGTAGAAAAGTATATAAAATGCAAAAAGCTTGCCGATAAGATAGAAGAGACCAAAGATATCCTTAGCGTAAATTAATCTGGATAACTTTTGGTATAACTCCGGAGGCAGAGTTGAAGAGATCTCCATTATGGTTTGGAGCAATCGCATTCGCGGGCTGCTCAAAACATGCGTGATAATTACAATGAAACCGCTGAATGTATAGAAAGTTAAAACTTCAAAATTTGTGGTTACGTCTTCAAAAGTGTTTCCCTTAGAAATCATATCATGAATAAATTTCACGTCTAATACACAGAAGACACACATAATTACGGTCGACAGAATGTAACGTGGTTTTGAAGTCTCGATAGTCGAAGCGTTGATCTTGTACGGAAATGTTCCAAGAATGCGGCAGAATGTAAAGCAGGGATACATCAAGGATTGAAAGTCCGTAGCGTAGAATAGCTGCCATTTTTTTCGCATATTGTTGTTTGCTCGTTTTTGGAATTTTAATGATAGAACTAAATACGAGCTTTATTGGAGAACAATAATTTACATATACAGTATATACACCGTATAAAAATTATTTATCACATTATCAGCATGATAACACTTTTTTAACGATGTAAGCGTGATTACGAAAATTTCTTCTCTAAGCGTATTTTTGAAATTCGTCTTTTAACAGCGATTGCGCAACTTTTTTTCCATCTACACGTAACAAGTTTAACTTGAAAACTGTGAGTTGCTGCGTCGAGTAGCGTGGAATGCCTTAAAAAACATATATTAGTCATGAAGTAACCATGACATTCTTCGATCTGTACTTGTCACTCGGAACATTGAAGTGAAGTACATAAAGAAATTACATCTTTTTGCTGCAATTTGATGTATGTACCAACCATACATCAAATCATGTTGACACATTCAAAATAGAAGACATCAATTGCATAATATGTATATAAATTAATAACTTAAAGATTTACTAATAACTAATTTTGTATTGCACATTTTTATTGTGCATATGAGACATTTAAGACAGCTTTTTGTACCACTTTGAGATTTAATATTTGCAACTGTACAGAGATACTTGCGCGCACGTGTATCGCAGTAATTTTCAATCAAAAGAAAAGAATACCAATATGTACATAATACCAATATGCATCAACTCAGTTGAGAGTGTGTTGTCATTAATACCCATATACTTTTTGAATTTAATACGTATATAGTTAATGATAATTGCAAATTATTTTCTCGATAGTATTAAAATATAATACATCAAATTTTTCTTAATTTTTGCATGATGTTATTCACTAACGTGCTATTAAATTATGCTACGTATATTTTGAAAAACTGTGCTACTGCAGACAAAAAGCTAACGGATGTAATATTCATAAATTAAGTCATAATGTAAAGGCAATGATATTATCTCACTTAGACTTATTCTAATTAGCTAGATGAAGATAAATTGATATATTTCCGATGAAATTAGCTAATATGACATACTTCACAAGAAAATATCTCAAAGTAATTGTTTTCTTTTTGTATTTCAACATAAGGAAATAGAAGATTAAAAAATATTCTCATTACAGTAATTAAATTACGTTGGTCGTTGCAGTAATCACATTACATTTCTAAAGGATAATTTAAGCAAATTATTACTGGTAAATGAAACTCAAACGAGTACTCTCAATATGCTATATGAGATGTTCTCATAAAACGCATATCGTAACTATTCAGAACTAATTTGTTTCTCTTTGAAATATGTTGTTCAACATAAAAAATATAAGAGATATATATAAAAGATTTCTTATACATGCTCACTATGCGATTTAAGAGATGAAACAACACCTTCAGATATCTAAAAAATGTTTTAAGCAAATTTTTTTTACGGCGTTATGTATTTACAATTATGTATCTAGATTTTCCAAGAATGTAATATTTTTTAAAATATTCTTATTTTTGTCATTATTTTTGTAAAGTTAAAAAATTTTTTTAATACATTTTTTTTCAAAAATTATTTAAACTGGAGACATATACGTGATGTAGACATTTGGTATTGGTATCAGTTTGTAAATTAAGGCTATATTCTTTTGTAATTAAATGTGGGCTATCTCTGAAATTAAAAACGTGTAGGTGAAAATTTTTCTTTGTCAAAAATTTTGATATTTATAAGTTGGTGTATTTCTACGGATCGTAACGATATTCTGAAATTAGAAATAGTTCTTAACTGTCTTACAGTTTGTCTCAAATTTAAGTTGCATCTATATCGCCGCAGAAAATTTTATAAACAATATTTATATTAAATTGGACAGGAAGAATGTTTTCTTGTGATTTGATAAAGTTTTCGAGTTTATTAAAATTGAAATGAAGCACATCAACATTTCTATATCTGGTTCACATTATTAAATTTTTCTGAGATACCGGGTACATACGGTATTATAAACTAGGACATTTTACTGTATTATCGGTAGTGATCACGGTGCTGTTTTGTTTGTATGTTTGTTTCCCGAGAGGGAATTTCAGCTTCTTTTTGATTGTATCAAAAACGAAGACAACGAGAAGTCATGATCTAAAATTTTTCCTTGATTATGTCCTTTTATGGAATTACATTATTTATGTACTGTTCATTGCAGATTTTTCATCACAAGATTGTGATATGATCAAGAATTGTAGCACAATTAACAAATATGTAGTAATGGTGCCCGCCATCTAAAAACACAATGAAAATAATAAACATGTAAACAATAATAAATTTCATTAATTCAAGAAAACGCTCGATTACTCACTGTAGCGAGAAATGGTGCGTCCACATTAAGACCTTTGGCAGAAAATGTATTTTCGCAATGCA
>NW_020227292.1:0-13223 GCF_003070985.1 Temnothorax curvispinosus
AATGAGAATCGCGCGCGACTGTAACGTCAACGAAAAAGAATACATTATTTAAATATTTATTAGGTACCGAATCCAAATATCGAGCATGACCAAAAAAACAAGGGGACCGTTGTGTTACTTTTTAAGATGAATTTAGAGATTTTTCTTATTAGAAGTTTTTTAGTAGAACATCCATCACAGTAATTGGAAGTCCATCTCTCTCTCTCTCTCTCTCTCTCTCTCTCTCTCTCTCTCTCTCATTAGCCATTTTAACATTCTTAAAATTGCACAATGTATGCAGGTACACATTTGATGAGAGATTCTCTGAATAAAAAAGATTGTCGTTTTTAATTTTCACATCATATTGATTTCGCTATATGTTCGATTTAACATTTCTGAAGTGTTTTATTTTGAAGTATTTCCTTAGTTTTCAGTTTAGTAACAAAAATAATAAAATTAAACTATAAAACAAATAATTAAATAATTGAAGCAAAATTGTCACTAACCAAATTATTATTAAAAGTTTATTTATTTTCAGGCAAATTTTGCTCACTTTCCCACAGGTTTGGACAGATACAAATGCTATCGTATTCAGCGAATTCGGATATACAGTGTAAATCGCTTTAGCATTGTATTCTCCGTTTATTATTAGAATGATATAAATCTCAACTTACAATTGCACTATATTGTAATTCTAATACAACGAAATTCCTTTAATTCCTGTAACTTTAATAAAGAACTCGCGATTATTATACGATTAAAGCGAAACTTTCTACTTCAGTAAGACATAAAAATAGGACAACAATTGCATATACTAAACAAGTCAATTATAACACGTAACCATCAGAGCGGACCCGGAGTATTCTCATCGCTAAATCGAAGGAGGGTGGACCGAAGGTCCTACCGGGAAGGAAAGATGGGAGGTCGGACACGTGCGTACGCACTACGCACGCACGCACAGACGCACACAGCATTCTTAAGAAGCGGCGCCGCCGATTTTCCTCGCATCGCAACGGAGAGGTTTCTAATTCGGATAGAGGAAGAACGGCGTGGCTGCGTCAAGGCCGAATCGTTTAATCACAGACCGCTCGACTGACCGGCCCGAAAGCGTTATTAACTGGATTTATGCATCTGTCTGCCTTGACGGGAAGAAGACGGACGGGTAATCTCTGTACCTCATCGTACCGCGTCACGACGCGAGAAGAAGCTGTCGCAGCATCGGCCATGAGAAAAACGAACAATGAAGTTCCGAATAAACCAAAGGATTCGAGCAAATCAATTTTTCGCACGACGATCATTCAATCGGTAATTAATTGCATCTCTATATATAAACAAGAAAAGAATCATCTAGTTCATAAAATTCGCAGGCAAGAGTGTATTTTCTGCGTTTTTAAATCAATAGATGATACTTGTAATTTGTCAAGGGATCGCGATTAAAAAAAAAAACAACTTTCCGCGTTAATCTCGTTAGGTGATTGAAAATGGGCGAGATTAACTGAAAAAGGTTGCATTGCCCTATGGGAGTTGAGTGTCTCTGCTTATAATTAACCCCAAACTCCATTATCAATATGCTGTCGAAGGCCCAAAGGTGGCTAGAAGTGGATGGCATGTACAAAAGCGGATTAACTCAATGAAGAGAGAGAGAGGAGAGAAGAGAAAGGGGAGAGAGAAAGAGAAAAAGGAGAGGGAGAGAGAGAGAGACACGTTTTTTTTTCTCCGTCATGTTCCGAATAATCGCGCAATTTCATTGAAAATTTCTGCACGCCACTTTCATCCCGATAATCGAGAGAATATCGGATACAATATATGTATACGGAGTAAGGGTATTAGGGAAAACGTGATATTCAAGTGATCAATCCGTGAACCTGTTAGCTGCATCAACGTTAATTGAGTTACTAATTTTAGAATGGCGTATCGTTCCACGTTCCATATGCCACCGCCGCGATTATCAATCTCTCGTTATATGCGCGAGATTGTAAATAAAAACTCGCGGCGTAAAAACCTACGATTGACAAAACATTGAAGAAGAATCAACAAATGGGCTAAAATTAGCGTCGTTGATAGTCAAACACGTAGATCGTTCCCGATCTCGTTCCGATGTCAAATATCCGAATAAAGCGACGGGGATGTCGATTACAGTTGCCATATGTACAGAGAGGATTATTTAAATTTTTTAAATATAGGTTGTCGGGTCATCGCTTTAAAAAAGCACGAAGGAAAAGGGAAGCATCGACCGTTCGAGAGAAAATATTCATAGACCCTCTCTCCCCTTCGATTTTAACTATAAAACTTTACCTGAAGAATCAAGAATAAGGACGTGTAATTTCGAATAATTTTAAATTCCAAGTGCCGATTAGGGGCAAAATCGAAGTTACAAGTGCCGATCGTCTTTTGTAAAAATCGATCGGGGAATGAATGAGAGCTCATGAACGTTCCTCGTCCGGAGCAGGCCTGTCGATGCAAGCCAAGCCGTCCCGTGACGAGTTTTCTCCCCGAGGCGTTCACCTACTCTTCTCCCGGGGATGCAAACTCGATCGTTACTGGAACGCATCCGACGCATAGACACGTTTACGAGAGAAGAGCGAAAGCGTGCCAGGCGCGCATACCAGCTCTTGCCGCGCCGTATATTTTCGGGAACGAACGTTCGAATAATAAGGGGCTAATGATAGTAACGACTGTAACAGTCGCAAAGACGAAAATACGAATAGCAACGTGCGAATGTTTGCGCGCCGTTTCGGGAAAAAGTTGCTTGTTGACGAATTGCTCCCTTTTCGTTTGGAAATCAGATCTTTGAAAGACAAAAGTGTCATTTCTTTAGAGTTTAGGTTTAGAACAAGATCTTTCTTTATATCCTATTCTCTCTCGAAGCAACGTGTTATCTTAAAAACAATGTCAACGTTCTTTGGTTCTCTCTAATGTAACAGTCAAATAATTTTGTCGAACAAGTCATTGATCTCTTTCGCAGATACATAACGGGAAGAAAAATTCAAGTCATCTAACCGACGCATCCCGAGGCAATCGGTAATAAACAACAGAAAGCGTGCGAGTTGGCGCGTCACATCATTCACGTCGGATGACGATTGCGGGGAATCATGACACAAGGTGTCTGCACTTACCATATGAAGTCCTTGCAGTGGCTGCAGAAGGTGGGCTGCTTGAAGAATCGGGGCATAAAGCTGTGATTCTTGACCATGTAGATATTCTTCTTCTTGAGAGCGCCCTTCCGGCCCCGCAATTTCTTGCCGAAAGCGGTGTTGCTGTAGTCGGGCCCGAAGGAGTCATCGCACGTGTAGTCCGGATCGTCCGCCATGATTCCGCCGCTGTTGCTGCTGCTGTTGCTGCTACTATTGCTGCTACTGCTGCTGCTGCTGCTGCTGTTCCTGTTGCTGACCAGCCGATCGACGATGAATCGACTCGCCGACGACGTCGACGTCGACGGTGCCCGGGTGTCACACGCGGGCGGCTCGTCGCTGGGGACGACGCCGACCTCTCTGGAACCTCGGTCAGTTCCCGATGTCGCGTTCTACTCTCGATATTTTCTCAGTTACGCGCACGGAGCTGTCGTCCCGTTCTTCGACGACGATCGAACTCGCACGGAGTGGTGACCGCGCGCGGGAGCTGTCACACGGCTCCGACGACCGACGACGGTGTGTCTCGCGCGTCGCGCGCGCGAGGCTTGACGGACGGTGAGGAGGGAGAACGCGCCCGGTGGGTGGGGAGAATTGGAGAGAGCAAGACAGAGAGAGAGAGAGAGAGAGAGAGAGAGAGGGAGGGAGGGAGAGAAAGAGAACGACAGAAAGAAACGACGCTTTCGACGTCGGCGCGCGTGGTTCTTTCGAGCCGTCCAGCGTGTCCTGCGACGTCCGACGTCCGATCGAGTCTTTAGGTGCCAGATAGCGTATATACTCTCTCGCCGCTCCTGAAGCACGCACGTCCTCTCTCTCTTTCTCTCTCAGTGACACGTCGGCTCAACGACGGCTCCTCTCCCGGTCCCGTCGTTTCCCCGCTCCCCCTCCCGCCCCACGGTTACACCGGGCGCTGCGCTTTCGCGCTGTCGCGCTCCTTCTCTCCGCTCGTCCTGCTCCGACTTTAGAGAGTCTCCTCCCTTTCTCTTTCTCTCTTTTGCTCGCGCTCTCCTCGTTGCTCCGCAACAGGCACTATCTCCCTCTTTTTCGCGCGCTCGCCCGGCACCGAGCGCTCGACTTTTCTCTCTCTCTCCCTCCCCCTCTCTTTTTCTGTCTCTCTCGCCGCGAAGTGCGCACCTTGTCGTTCCCTTTCTCCTCTCGCTTCCGCCACGCTCGTAATAGCAAATACTATACTACTCCTACTACACTTGCCCACTTCGTCTCTCTTCCGCTCACTCCCTCTGTCGGGCGATCTCACAATCGGCTCTCCTTGTCCAACGCCCACCTTTCCTTTTTGTCGCTCGCGCTCTACCGTTCGTCCGCACCTTTCTCTCGCTCCTCAGCGACTTTCTCTCTTTCTTCCCCTCGCTCCAATTTCTCGTCGTCTCGCTCCCGCCGCCGTCTCGATCGCCTCGCGCCTTCCTCGTCGCCGCCGCGAACCGTCCGTCGTCCCCGGCACCTGGTTTTACCCGTCGCGCGATGTACCGTCGTACCCGTCTGTCTCCCTCTATCCCTCCCGCCGACCCTTTTCCCCCCCACCCCCGACCGAGGCAGACCGTCCTTGTTCGTTCCGCGGCGCGACGCCGTGACTGCCGCGCCTCTGTTCTTTTCTCTCTTCCCCCTTTGGCCGCGCGCGCGCAGGTTACCCGATAATTTTAGACTCTCGGCGTAGTGGCTAGTGGCTCGGCACAGCACTAGCACTAGCCACTGCTCAGCCTGCGCTGCGCACTCGAATATCGACATGCGACCGACGGCGGGGCGGCGGCGGCGGTGGCGGCGGTGGCCCGCCGACGAGACCCGCCGCGAGCCGCACGCGACGCCGAGATCTCGGTGTGAAAGGTGGAGAAAAGGTGGAAAGGGAAGAGCGTATGACGTTTCCGCTTTCTTGTGCTCCGCTTCCTTCCTTCCTTTCTTTCTCAACTGTGGACGTCCGGGTCGTGCTCTTCCCTCGTTCTCCTCTTCCCGCGCGGGATGCACCCCCCGCAGGCCACGCACCAGCAACGAGTCGGAAGGAAAAATGATGATGCTGCTGATGCTGCTGCTGCTGATGCTGCTGCTGATGCTGCTGCTGCTGATGCTGCTGCTGCTGCTGCTGCTGCTGCTGCTGCTGCTGCTGCTGCTGCTGATGGTGCTGCTGGTGCTGCTGGTGGCGGTGGCGGTGGTGGTGGTGATGGTGGTGGAAGCTCGATCTCTGCCTTCATCCGCCTATGTCCTGATTTTTGTATATGTTTCTCTGTCTCTTTCACCTCCCTCCCCTTCCTCCGCTCTCAATCCCTCTTACTCCTGTCTGTTTGGCGCGGACATTCGGTCGCTGGACCGAAGACAGCGCCGGGACTTACCCGTGGAGGAGACAGAGGATCAACCCCTTCGGCCGGACGAATCTAAACGCATGATGCGCTCAACCGGACGACCGGTTGCCTCTCCGTCGCGAGCAGTGGTCGCGGCTGCCCGATGTCAGACGCATCCCACATCCCACCCCACGCAGCTTACAATCGTAGCATCTCCCTGGCGCATGTGTTAGTCACACATTTCGGCTACTCACGGTCCGCCGCGATCGCGGAAGAGAGATCCCCGAAAGGATGGCCGCGATGTCTCCTTGAGACCTTATCTAATTTCTCACGTGTCACAACTATCGATTCCTCATCTATCCCGTTCTATTTTTTAACCGTAGAATATCCTGCGACATTCGCGAGCTGTTTACGCACCTATGGAATGTTTACTCTAATCAATTTCGAGTCGGTACGTGGCCCTCTTCAACATTTTTCGACAACTTAATTAATATGTATCCAGCTATAAATTACAGATATAAATGAATCTATTATAAATCTCGCTGCCGACATCTGTCAAAATATACAAATCCAATTTCCCGCAAACGATCCCTATTTCAAAATTTTTTTTCGTATTTTTTGGTATTTAGCGCGCCTCGTGCGAACTCATGCATTTCGCAAAAAAAAAAAGAAAAACATTAATATCAGATAAGATAGGTCTCAAGACAAAACGGACGAGCGGGATGATAATGGAATCGACGGAGATTTTGCCAAGAGGGGGGGGGGTCCTTCCCTTCTCTCATCGTGCGTTAAAGGAATGCGCGATCGTATATATATCCGACGATAATACGACTCGTGCGGGATTCGCGCGGGCTTCCGCCGGGTTTCACTCGGAGGCTGGCCATCGATCTGCGGTTTCATCCCCGCAGGAAAACGCAGAAACCGGACCGAGCCGTACTATTTAGGGTGGCGCGAGCCGCGAGACAGAATCCGTCGCCTCATCTCGCTGTCCTCCGCTACGGCGCGCTTCAGATTGGAGGCACGAGCTACGAGCTGCAGCTTGATCCTAAGCCGGTCAACTGGAAAGTCTGTAATCCAAGTTGTGACGCGCGCGGGTCAATAATACCCCCGGGCTATTTTTAATAACGTGACGACCATGCACAGAGACTTGTACGAGAGCGCGCGCGCATAGACACACATTTACGCGCAGTATACATCATCTGTGTGAAAAGCATGTGCACACTTTGCGTCCCGGAATGTCCGCGGGACATCCCGCAGGACTGTCGGAAGACACCCGAGCGGTAAAAGTTCACCCGGTTAAAGACGAGCTCTTTGCGCGTTCTACGCTTTTGCGCCTCGAGGAGATCACCGTCCAGTAAACTATCCAGCGACCGCGTATGTCGTGATGATTAATAATTACACTGCAAATCTAAGTGTGCTATTTTTACACGCATAAACGTTTAAAAATGACACATCAGACTGAAGCTCTTTTTACATGTGTTTCTTCACGTGTTAAGTTACGTCATTTAACACGTTTAATTATATTAAATTGAAAGTTAACACATACAATCGCATTAAATGACGTGATTTAAAACGCCAAGAAATGTGTATGAAGAACTTCAGCTAGAACAACACACTTGGATTTGCAGTGTAACGTTAACGTCAGTGTCAGACAAGGCATCCGTGTTATTTAAACCATGTTCGAGATTTTAAACAGTTGTCGAGCAGAAAGCTAACTGGGCTTATTTAAGAAATTTGTGGCATCTTAATATTTTATTAATAACAACATTTTTATTTTTTATTTTTAATTTCTACGTAAAAAGAAATTCCATATAATATATAATTATTATTATTTATCCTAATTCTCTCTCTCTCTCTCCCTCTCTCTCTCTCTAAATTTTAATAACACGCCATAATTGCATTCTTTCAATCTGATGATTGTTATATTGTAGAGCTGTCGCTTGGTCGATTAATTTCAATAAACATCCCGCGCATGATTTCGAGATTAGGGAATATTTGCGAATTTTTCGCGGAATTTTTACGAAATTGGCGGCTGTCATGTGACGGCCATATGTAACTCTACGGGATGAAGGGATTTTCGGGATGGATTTATGGCGGTGCGAAATGATCCAGTCATTCTCCTACGTTCATCGAACCTCCCCCCCTCCCGTTTGCGCTCCACGAATTCCCGCGGATTACGGCGAGGTGATCGATCGATCGAGCTCGCCGATTGTACGACTCTCGCTCGAGAGATATTCGCGTACGACGTAATACGCGTCATTTGCATTCTCCTCTCTATTATTCATGATGATAACGCACGATGATAATGCTGATAAACAGATTACGAGTTTATGTATTATCGTTTTAATGACATTTTCTGGTAGATCTGTAAATTTCCGTAACATTGGTTAATGCGTATTTTGAAACGCATTAGAGATTTTCTCTCGTGTTATTTTGTTCGTAAATTTTTTTAAAGCCACCCATAATTGGTAAATAAAACTTCGAAGAGATAAACGAATTTATGTTAAAATTACTTTTAGCAATAAGTAATCAATAAAAAGTTAACGTTTCTCTGCGTATTTTTATCTCTGTAATTTATTGACTCTATATAATTTATTTCCCATTTCAAAGAAGTTTCAAGCATCTAAGAGTGTCGGCGATATTGATTAGCCGGAGTATAATAAAGTCTATTATAAAATATGTCTTATACCTTTTAAATATTAGTTTTTATCAGCAGTAGTTTTTAAATACTGAGAAATAGTCTCTCTTTTAAGAAGATATTTCTGTACAAAGTGTCATGTTTCTGTTTTATTACAATTTTACACATGAAAAATTTACACAGACACTCCAACGCGCTTATATTATATGTTCACTTACATTTTTCAAGTTAGATTAATATTACACAATAAACTAATAGATTTTAAATAATTACTCAGATTGATATTTTATTAGCTGGAATAAATTATCAAAAGTTTTGAACCGAAAAAAATTATCTTCTACTTTTTAAAAGCACAAAACTACTTTTGTGTGTTTTATCAAATGTAATACTCAAACAAATGTATTACTCAAATAGATATATTTAGCTATTTCGGCAGATATTCATTTGCGAATATTTCAGAAATGTTTTTCTTTGGTTCTCTTTCATACAAAGCTAATTATCGTGTACACACATGGGATCATAAATGTTTTAGCACATGAATTCGCATATTAGGGGCTAATACTTTCTGCCATTTATATTTTATTACATATTATTACACATTATTCATTATCACATTATATTGTTACGTGACAAAAGTTGATGTGTCAAACTTTGCAAATTATGCTATTTTGAAACAGCGTTGCAACTTCATGTGTATGGAATTTATGATCCCGCGTGCACACACAAACACACACACACACAAGTAATTACCTTTGTATTTTTTTCCAAGTTATTTAAATGCAATTAAGACTATTGCGTCTATCGCAATTGCTTTTGAAAATATACGGAATGTTCCGTAATTGCTGCTGCTACGTTTGAGAGTCATCGAATCTATAACCAATTCGAGGATGATTTCCCTTGAGTAAACCTTTGCTGGACGCCGCAGTACCGTTCTTCTTCCATTTTTTAATATTTAATCTCGGCTAGCGCTCCGTCTCTATAATTAAAAGTTTGTTAGAATTAAAGTTTATTTTAAATTAAATTTATTTAAAATTAAAAAGTAAGAACCGCCTGCTTTTTCCGAAAAAAGAATTTTTCAAAGAATTAACGCCGGATGCGCCGGATGGTATAAGCGGGTCGTCACGTATATTCGCGGTGAAATAGGAAAACGAAATTTTATGTTTTACTTTACAGCTTGTAAGTGAAAAAGGAACCGACAAAACAAACGGAAGAGGGAAGACTTCGGCTCTCGTACGATATAGTCAAATCGGCACTGACTCAGATAAAAGAATACATTCGGACAACATCATGCGACCAGGTAATAAATACCATAAGATCTCCTTATAATATAACTATTTGACCTTCGTACTTTTGGCAAAAGCAGATGACCCAAAGTACGTAAATACTTCAATACCAAATTCTTATAAACTATACATATATAGTATGATATATAATATATATCAGATTTTTTATAAACTCTCAAAATTTGTAGATCAACACATTTGTAGATTTCAGAATTTAAGTCATGAAAGTGAGTAAAAATATATGTGAAACGTAAAAATGTAACATCTGTTGCGTGTTAAGTGACTTGAAATAAATTTCACTGTAAACTGAAGTAAATTACATGCAATTAGTATGATAACAGGTAGGGAGGGAGGGAGGGAGAGAGACCAAATAATTTTGCTGTGTGTTTGAAAATAAGGTGTCTCAAATGATTTCTATTACTGTAACTTTTTTTATCAGCACATCAAAATATTTTTCACATTTGACTTTAATATTGAAGTTTATATAAAATAAAATTGTGCAATTTTTTCATTTTTCCTGTTATAACTTTAACATTTATCGAAATATCATAACCGAGCAACAGTGCGTGTTCAGAGTAGCAACATGATATATACGAGCACACAATTTACGTATCGCCCAGGCAAGAGTTTAATTTATTTCACGAGTACTTTTCTTTTTTTACTAAAAACCAATTGAATTAAAATCACAGTTGGGAAGTCTATTTTATAAAAGTAATGCGTTATCGTTTCCGTTTTCGTCTCTGAGAAGTAAATTGGAATCATTGTTCAATAATTAATGCGTCGTTACTATTTACTTTCCAGCAACAATTTCGGCCAAATTACATATATATCAACGCTAAGTGGTTTCAGCTCTGAATCAATTAAATTTTGTTACAAAAATGATTAATACATACGATAATTAATGTCATTACTGTCTTTATAATAAATATATAATTATATATAATTATTTATAATAAGTGTAAATTTAAACATTTACATCTTTACAAAAATATTATTGTATATCTTTATTGTTTGTATACTTTATTAAGTCATTTTCAGGTATGACTGGTAATTGCGTATCAAAAGCAACATCATAGAAGGTAAAACTGATCTGAAAAATGATAATTTTTAGGACAAATGTACTGTGTATGTATGTATATGTGATATTGGGGAAAATGTAAATAATGAAAAATAAAAAAGAACAAAAAAACTCATTATTTGATGGTTCTGGTTCTGGTTCTGATCCAGATGTTTTTGCAGTTAGAAAAAATAATACTTTTAAACTATTATTATATTATTGCAAGAGTTTCGCATTGTATACGTACATCTGATGCAGCGCATAGTCGAGACATCCCCATGTGTAATTTCGTTTTATTTTCTGTTTATACAATTTCAATACCGGCTTAGTACTTTTAATCGATCAAAAACTTCTGTTTTTTTCGCAACGAACTCAAATTTTGTGTATCTGCTTTTTGTAAATTACTCAGAGAATTAATTTTTAATAAAAAATTTTTAATACATTTGCAGAATTATCCAGTTAAACCTCAAAAATCTTTGCACACGCTTCACGTTTTCTGGCTGAGAAAATTTCATTATACGGCTGTGATTTTACTCTCACTATTGACATCACAAACCCGGTGCTATGCACGCGCTATTTAACTCTAATATAATATTTTACTGTTACTATTACACTATTAACCACACAACTGTCCAAATATATGCCGCTCATGAATTAAGCGCAACGAGAGAACCAATCGGCATCGCGGAAAAGCGACACGATAGATTCGAGTATCGATGACACGCCCTTTTTGGAAGAAAAAAAAAGGAGAAGAGAGGATACATTCAATATCATCGGTATAATCGGTAATTTTAATGTATTAGTGAAAATTATATGTTTAATATTATTATACAGTATAGGCCCCTATATAACACGGATTCACATGTATAACACGATGGAAAAATTTTAATATTTACTTAATTGTTTTAAAATAAAATTAAAAATATGTTACTGGTACACTTTTTTAATATTTATTTTACATTTTTTATAACAAATGTTTATATTTCTTTTATAAATATGCGTTTCCATATGCACACATAATCCATATATGTATAGCAATACAGGAATGATAGCAATAATATTCTTGTAAAATTTTAAGTACAAGTATACTTGTTATTATATAATATATATAATACTAACTTCGTTTGTGTATAACTTTCTGGTACTTTCAAATGTTCTTTATTTCCTTCAGCTATAATTTTAAAAAATTTTTATAATTTTTAGATATTAAAAATGTATTCTGTGTGTGTGGCACTGTCGGTGTCGTTTCGTTATAAGTTGGTGGACTGTGTCGAACTTTGAGCGTGCCGCGTACCTTCGCCATAAGGCTGAGTTTCCACTGAGCGCGTCACGCGTCGCGTCCGCGTCATCCGTCGCGACCAATCAAACAGCCATTTTGTCGAAAATTGACGGAGAGGGGGCAAAACGCTGGCTTTCCTTCGCTGCATGAAATTGCGGCTTAAAGCGTTTAAAGCTAATAAGCTCTCGATCATCATCATCCCGCGATAAACCGTGTTATCGCGCTATCTCTTTTGAGATGTCGAATTTTACAAAGTGGCACCTCACGCTAATCATTATCTCCTGCGCGTCTCTCGGTAAGTGATCGAAATTCCGGGATTCGCCCAATTTCTTCTAACCCGATATCTTTGCCCGTAGGCCACGCCCTGGAGTGTTACGTTTGCACGGATCAGGAGGGCAACCGCGATAAATGTCTGAACACCATCAAAACCTGCGAACAGGGACAGGATATTTGCCTCACGGAAATCAAATGGGGCAGTAAGTCAGCGCACTCGGTCATTCATACGTTCTTTAGTTCTTTGAGGTTATGTGCGTGCCGTCGCGTGCGCTCCGAGCGCGCTCCGTTTATCAGTTTTCTAATTTAAGTCAACAACCATCATTTAATCGCTCTTTATTAAAGACGATAAGGACGTATTTAATGACATAATCAGACCGTCTTGATATCGATATCTCTCAGACAGCAATGGGAGAGACCCTGAGGATTTTGTTTTCAAGTGTGAAAATTAAAATTTTACTGAAAAGAGATAACCCAGTTAAAGAATTATATTTATTCGATTAGATGTATCTCAGTGATAAGCCATATACGTAAAATCAGATATCAGTATGTAACAGTATTACCATAGGGATAATGAACCTGGTGATTATAGGTACACCGTACTGGTCCCAGGGTGCCAAGAAACAATTTTACGTCTCTAAGAAATGTGCCACTAAAAGGGAATGTGAGAGGCTGCAGCGCAGTAATATGCCCGATTGTACTCATATCTGGTATCAGGACTGGAAGTGTTCCTCTTGCTGCCAAGGCGATAGGTGTAACTACTATGTTATTGTAAGTACAAGTTCTTTGGTCAATAATTTGAAAAGATGCGATAAGTGAATAAGTATTTCATTGTTTATTTCAGTCCGGTGGAAACGAGAGGAAAATACATAGTGGAATATTTGCCATAACAGTCTTGATGTCCTTGTTGGGCGCATCGAGGTTTCAATGACAGTGGTTCTGCAGAGACAATTGGCCGATGTTTTAGCTGCCGAATCAATTGATGAATCTCATCACTGCAGACTGAATATGTAAAGATCTTATTTTAGCGTAATAACTAACGCAAGATAATATTAAAGTTACACACGCAAGATAGGTTTTACAGTCATATATGCAAGATAATTTTATACTTATACATGCTTTTTGCAAATGTATGAATGTATTGTGTTCAAATTAATCTATTATCGTAAAAATTCCGTGACATTTTTTATTATACAATTTCTGACATATCTCGGACATTTGAGATGTCTCAGAATGTTATATTTGCACTAGTGGTTTTATGATAATTGTAACGTAGATATAAAAGTTTATATATATATATA